>NW_027206290.1:69139702-69252202 GCF_024711535.1 Dipodomys merriami
CAGGACTGACCAAAAATAGGTATATACTAAATTGTACATAAAAATGGTCTCATCATTACATTTCGATAAGTGTAGCAATGTTCCTTATATTACTTTTTTCTCCTCTCCCTTCTACCTCCCTTAGAAGTCTTTTAATGTTGTGATCTTTTTTTGTCCTTTTTTTAATCCCGTTTTTCACACATGAGAAAAATCATGTAATGATTTCTTTCTTCATAATGGCTATTACCTCTGCTGTGTGTATATGTAACCACATTTTTTTATTGTGAAAATACCATACAGAGGGGTTACAATTACATGAACAAGGTAATGAGTATATTTCTTTTTTTTTTTTTTTGTTGGTCTTGGGGCTTGAACTCTGGTCCTGGGCGTTGTCCCTCAGCTCTTCAGCTCAAGGCGAGCGCTCTACCACTTGAGCTACAGCGCCACTCCCGGTTTTCTGGTGGTTTATTGGAGATAGGAGTCTCATGGTCTTTCGTGCCCGGGCTGGCTTTGAACCGTGATCCTCAGATCTCAGCCTCCTGAGTAGCTGGGATTACAGGCGTGAGCCACCAGCGCTCGGCATGAGTATATTTCTTATCAAGCATTGTTGCCTCCTCCTTTGTTTCCCCTTACCATCCCTTCCCTTCTCCCCCGCTATTCCTTCCCTCCCCCCGATGCCAAAGTTATAAAGTTCGTTTTTCAACATAATGTCTTGTACATCTCATCGTAACCACATTTTCTTTATCCATGTATCCATTGCTGGACACCCAAGCTGACTTCATGGCTACTGTGAATAATGCATAATAAACATGGATGTACATGTACAGCAAGCTGACCTTGATTCTTTTGGGAATATATTCAAATGTACATACTAGTATACATACCATGGATTATATGGGAATACCATTTTTTAATTGTTTTGAGGAATACCATACTGACTTCCAGAATGGTTGAACTCATTTACCTTACCAATGATAGTGAATAAACATTTCTTTCTCTCTACAACCTCAGTGTTTGTGGCACACTGTTGAATGTTTTTCATTTCTTTTTTTTTTTCCTTTTTTTTCCCCCCCAGTCCTGAGGCTTGAACTCGGGGCCTGGGTTCTGTCCCTGAGCATCTTTTGCTCAAGGCTAGTACTCTACCACTTGAGCCACTTCTGGCTTTTTCCGTTTATGTGGTCCCAAGGAATTAAACCCAGGGCTTCATGCATGCTAAGCAAGCACTCTACCACTGAGCCACAATCCCAGACTTCGGTTGTATGTTTTTCAGTAACTAGAACCTAGGAGCTCAAAGGCAGATTTGATGAGTACACTGTACCTCATGTGCCATGATTGCATGTGTGGTGAATATTCATTGTCAACGTAAGTGGACTCAAAGACACCTTAGTATATCTTTGAGATGACACATCTGGAGACAATTAGATTATGAGGGCTTTGAACTAGTGAGTGGATTAATCCCTTAATGGCTTTGTAATGTGATGGCCTTTGGGGGAGGAGGTAATAGGCTGGAGGAAGTAGAGATGTGTCCTTGGGGTCTGTATCTTGTCCAGTCTTCTTCCTGTATCCTCTTTTTTCTCTACTTCCTGGTTGCCATAATTTGAACTGCTTCATTCCACCATGATGGACTAACATGACTAAAGTTGTGAACTAAAATGAATACTTTCTCCCTTAGGCTGATTCTCTCAGGTATTTGTCACAGCAATAACAAAAGTATCAAATACAATGTGTTTCCCCCCTCCCCTTAATTTTGAAAAAGAATGTAGAAAAATAGGGGAAAAGCCAGGTGCTTGTGGCTCATTCCTGTAATCCTAGCTACTCAGGAGGCTGAGATCTGAGGATTGTGGTTCAAAGCCAGCCCAGGCAGGAAGGTCTGTGAGACCTTCCAAGTCTGTGTGAACCACCAGAAAACCGGAAGTAGCGCTGTGGCTCGCCTTGCGCCACCTGTGGTCATTAGATATTGCACACGCATGTCAAATTTTACACTGCAGCCCACAGATATGTACAATTAAAATAATTTAAAAGCAGACATACACCCAAGACCAAAATTGGCCCATGCATATTAATAATTCAGAAGAATATAGGTGAAGAATGTAAGCCTCATAAAGAGAACTCTCCTATCTACACATTCCTGACTTAAGGCAGCTCTCTAAGCTTGTCTCATTTCTGCAGCACTTAAGTCCACCTCCATAGTCATTTCATCTCTGATGGAACCTTCCCAGTGACATTGCCTTGGTAGAAGTAGGTCCTCGAATCCTCGAATCTTTCTAGCTGGACTATACACAGAAGGAAGGATTAAATAGCTCTAATAACATACACCTGAGATGTGTGTTCTACAATCTTAGAAATATGTTGCTCCTTAGTTGTGGGGAAAGTTTCATAAGGCTCATTTGTATTAAAGGGGAATGTATCACTTAGATTCGGTGAAACAGGAAAAGGGGTCCAGTCACTGAAGTCAATGGTGACATCTTCTGGTCGCATGAAGGCAGGTGGTGGTCTTCGAGTGTATTCATGTGAAAACCGCAAGGGAAGACAGCAGGACACCTTGTTCTTACAAAGTCGGATGTATCTTTCATTATCTAAACATCGTCTTCTGCAGTGTCCCAAGCCATTTTTCCAGCACTTTAGTTCCCACCAGCCTGCTGCAGGAAGGAAAAGTAGGTCAGATGTTAAACTGTAGCATCGGCATAACTTCATTCAAAAATATGTGAGTGTTGGTAGCTCACATCTGTAATCCTATCTATTTAGAAGGCTGAGATCTGAGAATTGAGATTCAAAGCCAGCCTAGGCAGGATAATCTGTGAGACTCAAATCTCCAATTAACCATCAAAAAGCCAAAAATGAAGCTGTGACCCAGTGGTAGAGCAGCAGCCTTGAGCACAAAAGTTAAGGGACAGGGCGGGAGGCGGGGTGGATTGGGTGGGTGGGGGGGGAGGATGGGAAGGAATGGGAAGGGGAAACAAAGGAGGAGGCTACAATGCTTGATAAGAAATGTACTCATTATCTTGCCCATGTAATTGTTACCTCTCTGTACAGTATTTTCACAATTAAAAAAAAAAGTTAAGGGACAGTACTCAGGCCTTGAGTTCAAGTCCCAATACTGTAACAAAAAATACAATTATTGCTCCGTCATCTATACATATGTGATAACAAATACCAAAAAAAGTCATTGAGAAAGACAGAGCCAGGTGCTGGTGGCTCACGCCTGTAATCCTAGCTACTCAGGAGGCTGAGATCTGAGGACTGGGATTCCAAGCCAACCCAGGCAGGAAAGTCTGTGAGACTTTTATCTCCCATTAATCACCAGAAAACCAGAAGTGGAGCTGTGGCTCAAAGTGGTAGAGTACTAGCCTTGAGCAAAAGAGCTCAGGGGCAGCGGCCAGGCCTTGAGTTCAAGCCCCGTGACTGACAAGAAAGAAATGTTCAGAGAATGAACATTACTGAGATACATTGCATCTGTGAATAAAGATGGCAAAGGAAACTCACTGAAAGCTGTTGAGTAACAGGATGGGGAAAGCAAAGGTGAACAAGGAGATTCATTGGATTAAAGTACAGTCAAAATCATGTATGAAATACCATGGTGGAACCTCTTTAAACAATTACCATACACCCTAATAAATGAATGACAGAAAGAGGAAATTACCCTCTTTGAGGTGTGGCTACTAGTGGCAGGGGAGTGGAAGAATGGAGAAGGTGAAGGCCGGTGAAGATGATCAAAATACTTTATGTTCATGTCTACAAATGAAACAATGATGGTTTATTGAGATTGGTTTGCAAAGGGAAGTGGAGCCACAAGGAGAGTGGTGGAGGGGTTGCGTTTGATCAAAGACACGACATGCATGAATGAACATGCCAAAATTAAGCCTCCTTATACAACTAATTGAGGCTGATAAAAATATAGTGGTATGTGACCTCAAAAAATTGTGGCAGAGAGGCTGGGAAGGTGGCTCAGTGGTAGAGTGCTTGCCTAGCATGCATGAAACCCTGGGTTCGATTCTTTAGTACCACGTACACAGAAAAAGCTGGAAGTGGCGCTGTTGCTCAAGTGGTAGAGTGCTAGCCTTGAGCAAAAGAAACTCAGGGACAGTGCCCAGACTGAGTTCAAGCTCCAGGACTGGCAAAAAGAAAAAAAAAAGTGGCAGAGAGAAGGAAGTGCAATTCTGTAGAACTCTTCATTTCTAATGAACCAGCAGGGAACCAGAAGTGCAACTGTGGCTTGAGTGGTAAACCACAGTCTAGAATAAGAAAGCTGAGGGATAGTGCCCAGGCCCCAGTACTAGTGTGCATGCATGCATGCATGCGCGTGCGCACACACAGACACACAGATTATAGATTTAAGATATCAATGACTTGGGTGATATGTAAGAGGAGTATGAAGAAATTAACATGAATTGATGGTTTTCTGAGCTAGGTGATTGTGATTAGAGATTTGTGCTATTCCCTGAAGAGTAAAATCAGAGATGAGTGTGACTGGAGCAAAGAAAATGAGGGGCTAAGGATTCACTTTGGTGAATACAATACGGCAGTCCTATACATCAAGAAAGCCATGGAAAGTACCTGTAGGATGTCAGAGAAAGACATGTCAATTTTGGATTCATTTTTTATAGATACCTCTTAAGGTGACAGAAATAAAGCCACAGAATAATATTTGGAGAAAAAGAAAAAACCAACCCTGACTGGTAGCAGGGGCAGCGGTGAGATTGGTTAAATCCAGAAGTTAACGTTAAGGTAGCTAAAATAGACGTTTTGGTAGATGTGAGTGACATCGAAATGGAAATGTCACAGAATTCCTAGAGCCTAACCTAACAATAAAATAATGACCATTGGGAATAATCTACAAATTGACTTTTTAAAAATAACGTGATTGCATTGCCATGGAGGAGGGTGCATAAAGCCAAAACATTGCCCAGCTGGTGGCAGGTCTTAATACACTGTTCCCAATGTCAAAAAAATAAAAATAACGTGATTTTTAAAAGTAACAATAGCCATCCTCCCCCCGCCCCCCGCAAAAAAAAATCTCCATTCTGAAGCTATTATATTACTTGGGCATGTGATTGTTATTACCAGTGTCTCAAAATTCACATACTAGAAACTATGAAGGACAATGATATATATTCAAGCAATACAGACAAAATATTAGCAGGTATGGAATCAGTTAGATTCAATTTAAATATATTAATTGGACAGCAATGGACAGCATGGCAAAATAAAAAGTTGCTCTGTAAATTGTCAGATAGATACTCCATCACCTAAAAACATATAAAATAAGGCTCAGAAGGATTAAACAGTTAATTTTTAAAACATAACCTATAAGGGAATAAGAAACTGAATTAAGAGGAATTGAAGTGAATCCTCCAAAACAAAAGAGAAAAATAAGCATAAAGGATGTTTAGAAAATTTCAAAAATTTGATAAATTGTATTTGAAGTTCAACTTGTTTATTACCCAAAGATGTAAGTGAAAATTAACTGTCCCAATAAAATATTTTATTTATAGCATTTGCAAATATTTAAAAATTGATAATACATTAAGCAGACAGGAGCAATAGATTTTAAAGAATTTTATACTGAATGATTTACATAGATGAAAGCGTGTATTAACTATCCTTGTACTGAAAATAGAAATAGACTTATTTATGTGAAAATAACTTGAATAAGTAATTTACACAGCATTGATTTTTATTAACATGTCTTCAGTCATTGAAAGTACAATTTTCATTGGTTTGTGTTATATGAGGAGGGGAAGTTCACTGCTCTATCTCCATACATATTAGCACAGTATTCAATCAATTTCCCCCTCTCAAGCACACACCTGCAGACTACCGCTCATTCTCCCTTCCCCTCCCCAACTTCACAGACTCTTCCACACGACGGCTCTACAGAATAGATCATGAAGACTTGCTAACTACATGGAAGAACGTGAAAACGAGGGTGTCCCTCTGAAGGAACTTGGGGGACAGAAAAATTTAAGATGGTAGAAAGATTTTTTTGACAACTTAGAACACAAGAGTGAAATCGTCACAGTAGAACTGGTGAGAGGCCAGGCTGACACCAGTAGCTGTGTAGGGAGACAGATGAAGGAGCTCAGAGCACTGAGACGTGTGCCTTTCAAAGAAATCTCTCAGCTGGGTGCTGGTGGCTCACGCCTGTAATCCTAGCTACTCAGGAGGCTGAGATCTGAGGATGGCAGTTCAAAGCCAGCCCAGGCAGGAAAGTCCATGAGACTCTTATCTCCAATTAACCACCAGAAAACTGGAAGTGGTGCTGTGGCTCAAGTGGTAGAGTACGAGCTTTGAGCTGAAGAGCTGAGGGACAGTGCCCAAGCCCAGAGGTCAAGCCCCATGACAGACCCCCCCACACACACACAAAAACAAAAAAAAAAAATAGTCTCAGAGAACACGGTAGCTTACTAGATGCCTCTAACAAAAGAATCTCCAGAAAGGAGGGGCACGGGACTGCCAAAATAACAGGAAAGAACCAAAGGTGACTCTTTTTCTCTCAAGATACTGAGTGAGGGACGGGGAAGGCAGGACTTAACCTAACTTTAATATCCATGCTTTATAGGGTTCCATTTACCTTTGGCCATCTGAGTTAACAGCCCACAGATAACGAAGGCCAGCATTGGGGCAGCCATGGCTCCTGGGAGAGAGGAAATTATGTGTCCTGGAGGACTGAGAACACTTTATATAGCTAGATGGCCTACACTGTTTTTCTGGGTGATGAGCCAGAACCAGATTGGCAGGGGGAGAGAGGGGAATGTCATGCTACAAGGATCACCAGAGCATTGTTTTGCATCAGTGGCTGTGCATGGTACAATACTTTCCAGTTCTAGAAACCATTAAAGGGACCTGAAGTTTCAAGAGGTGAGGTATAGTTCAGTAAAACCATAGGGTCTAATACAAAGAAATCCCCCCACAAAAGGCTTCCTTAATCCTAACTAGAGCCAGCCATCTCTGCTTGTTCATTGCAGTACCTTACATGCACCCAATGACAGTACAATGATGTTGAAAGTTACCACTTGTGCCATACCAATAGCTTTTGACATCCAGTAGAGTATTGATCATTTGAACACAATATAAATTCTGAGAAACAAAGAAGACACTTTTTTTGGGGGGGGTCCGGTCGTGGGGCCTGAACTCTGGGCCTGGGCGCTGTCCCTCAGCTCTTCAGCTCAAGGCTAGCACTCTACCATTTGAGCCACAGCGCCACTTCTGGCTTTTTTCTTTTTTTGCTTATGTGGTGCTGAGGAATCGAACCCAGGGACTCATGCATGCAAGGCAAGTGCTCTACCACTGAGCCACCTTCCCAGCCCCAAGAAGACACTTTTTTGTTCTATTAAGCTCATAGGATTCCATTGATTATTACAAAGAGCTTGGGTTGGGCTGGGAAGGTGGCTCAGTGGTAGAGAGCTTGCCTTGCATGCTTGAGGCCCTGGGTTCGATTCCTCAGCACCACATACGCAGAAAAAAAAAGTTGGAAGTGGGTGGTGCTATGGCTCAAGTGGTAGAGTGCTAGCCTTGAGCTGAAGAGCTGAGGGACAGTGCCTAGGCCCAGAGTTCAGGTCCCACAACCGGACCTCCCCCCCACCAAAAAAAAAAAAAAGAGTTTGGGTTGAAGAGTGAAAATAGAAAATCAGGTGTTGAAATGCTTCTTTTCCCCGTTCCACTTTCCCATCAGAGGTTATAAATAAGAAAGTATTATTGGATGATAGACAATACTTTAGAAATCAATAATCTAACATTCTGCCTTAGGAAATTGGAGCAAAATAAGAAATTAAACCTAAAGAAAACAGAGGAAATGAAATATTCAAAGTTACAGCAAATACTATGACATTGAGAATAGAAAAACTATTTTTAAAAAGCCAATAAAACTAAAAGTCAATTCAAAGACAAAATTAATAAGCCTCTAGTCATACTAAGCAGTAATAAAGACTCAAATATCCATTTTTAGAGAAAGAGTTTATTGCTACCAATTCATTAACATTAAGAGGACAATAATTGAATACAATAAATTATACCCATAATATTTATTAAATAGATTAGATAAACTAAGTCCTTGGTAAACCTCCAAATATTCTGATAAAAAATTGATAACCTGAATACCCCTGTACCTACTTAATCTAAGCTGGGAGCCAGTGGCTCACACTTGTAACCTAGCTACTCAGGAGGCTGAGATCTGAGGATTGTGGTTCAAAGCCAGACAGGGCAGGAAAGTCCATGAGACTCTTATCTCCAATTGACCACCAGAAAACTGGAAGTGGCACTGTGGCTCAAGTGATAGAGAGCTAGCCTTGAGCTGAAGAGCTCAGGGACAGCGCCCAGGCCCAGAGTTCAAGCCCCTGTCAGCTGACAAAAAAAAAAAAAAAAAAAAAAGGTAAGCCAGTAATATCTAAAAAGAAAAAAGAAAAAAATAATTCTTCAGGCTCAGATTATTTCACTCTTGATACGTCTTGGAACTAGATAGATAATTTTCTAAAGAAGACATATAAACAAAGGTCCAGTAGTTACAAGAAAATGGAGTTCAGCTCACTAATTGTCAATGAAATGTAAATGAAAACCATAAGACACATCTCCAGGAAAAGGGTGCATACAAAGAATGTCATCCATGAAAGAGGCAAAGATATCTGATCCACCAGATGTGGAAATCTGAATATTGGAGAACAAATAATATGGAAAAAAGTAATATAATGCTTCTGAAAGAACACAATAAGAGGGAAGGGATAGTAGGGAAAAAACAAAGGAGGGGGAAAAATGTTTGACAAGAAATGTGCTCATTTCTTTACTCAAGTAGCTGTCACCCCTCTGTACAGCACCTTTACAATATACAATAAAATTAAATTTAAAAAAAGAAGACAATAACTCTTAAATACAAATAGATTAAGCCCCTGATTTAAAAAGTAAAGATTCTAATTTAAATCATTTATATGATTATTTAAAGTTCAAAAGGGTGTGGATAGGCAGGTACATAATATGAAGACATTCAGCAGAGATTTTTTTTTTTAAGTACCAAACTGCCAGGTGCTGAAATCCTCACTACCCAGGAGGCTGAGATCCAAGGATCTTCCCTGCCAGCCTAGGGCAGGAAAGACCATGAGACTCCGATCTCCAATTAACCAACAAAAAGCTGCAGTGGTAGAATATTATCTTTGAGGAAAACAAAAAACAAAAAAAAACCCTTAGAGACAGAGCCCAGGCCTGAGTTCAAGCCCCAAGACTGGCACCAAAAATTCTTTTAAAAAATTACTTTAAAGAAATTAAAGCCGGGCGCTGGTGGCTCACGCCTGTAATCCTAGCTACTCAGGAGGCTGAGATCTGAGGATCGGGGTTCAAAGCCAGCCCCGGCAGGAAAGTCCGTGAAACTCTAATCTCCAATAAAACCACCAGAAAACCAGAAGTGGCACTGCAGCTCAAGTGGTAGAGCACTAGCCTTGAGCTGAAGAGCTGAGGGACAGCGTTAAGGCCCAGAGTTCAAGCCCCATGACCGACAACAACAACAAAAAAATTAAATACCTGAATATATGCCAGGTGTATTGAATGTCCATGATAAAACAAACCCTATAAAACAGTAATGAAAGAAATCAAACATGTTCTAAAAATTAGATAAACTTACTCTATTTATAGATTGGGTACAACATCACAGCAAGAACATGCAATTTCATATTTAAATTCCAGCAAGGTATTTTATAGACAGTAAGTCTCATTCTAAATTTACATGGAAAATTACTGGAACTAGACTAGCCAAAGCCATTTTGAAAATGAAAAATGGGGTAGAAGGAATCACTCTACTGGTACTAAGGATGACCATGGAACCCTTATTACTAGTGGAGCGATGGAGGTGAAGCAGTAATGAATTTACCTTCTCCAAAGAGGTAAATCAGTTACTAAGGGGTCAGCCTTAAACCCCTAGAATTCTCTTCCTGATCACAGAGCATTTCTGTACCTAGAGGCCTTGGTGTATGCTAGACAGTCTATGCTAACAATGGAATTAATGGTGGGATGCTTTAGGCATCAGCTTGACCCCTGGAGAGTGGAATACTAAGGTCAGCCTTCAAATGATGAACCATATTTAGGTCACTCAACACAGCTTCCAGTCCTGGATCTCAATGTCTGGGTGAACTCACCTGTTTTATGATCACACGGTGTTGCAGGAAAAGGCCCTGCTTGCATGGCTGACCTGGGAAGGACCACTGAGGACTTCTTTCTTGTCTTCTGGACAAGTCTTAGATGGCTCTTTCTGCTACTGACCTTAATCTTCTTTGTACTAAGCCATCACCATGAGTAAAATGGCAGAGTCCCTTTAGTGTGTTAACAAACCTGAGGGTGTGGAAGTGGTTTGGAGGACCTCCAGACTTGAGACATGCAGATCTGACAACAGGTATCTGTAGCCAGAAAATAAGCTTAAAAAAATAACAACAGAGCTGAGATTCTGGCTTACTGGTCGAGTGTTTGCCTAGCATGCATGAGGCCCTGGGTACAACTCTTCAGTACCACATAAACAACATAAAAGTCGTAAAAAAATTTTTTTAAATTTAAAAAAAGAACTCTCTTGCTGGGCACCGGTGGCTCATGCCTGTAATCCTAGCTACTCAGGAGGCTGAGATCTGAGGATTGAGGTTCAAAGACAGCCCAGGCAGGAAACTCTGTGAGACTCTTCTCTCCAATTAAACCACTAGAAAACCAGAAGTGGTGCTGTGGCTCAAGTGGTAGAGCGACCACCTTGAGCTGAATTGGGGAGGGACAGTGCCCAGGCCCAGAGTTCAAGCCCCACAACTGACAACAACAACAAAAAAGAAAGATCTCTCTTCGACTGACCTGGGAATGTGGCTTAGGTGTAGAGTGCTTGCCTAGCATGCGCAAAGCCTTGAGTTCAATGCCTCAAAACCATATAAACAGAAAAATTGGAAGTGGCACTGTGGCTAGCTTAATCTAGCATCTTAGAAATTAACTCAACATGGATCATGGATAGAAACTTAAATGTATAAATGTAAATCCATGGGAAGAAATGTTGAAATTTGAAATATCATTGTTTTATTTTTTATTTCTTTTTTAAAAAAATACAATTTCATTGTTACTATTAAGGTATTGTACATAGGAGTTATCATTTCATAGGTCAGGTATTGAGTATCTTCTTTTGGACAATGTCACCTCTTCCTTGCTTCTCCCTAGATTCCCCCTGAAATTTTGTTTTTTGAGATAGGGTAGAATAGCCAATCTTCCAGCCTTGTCTTCCCTAATGTTAGGATAACAGTCATTCACTGCTGTAACCAGAAAGAAAAACCTGAAGGCTTACGGCGTGGCAGAAAGTTAGACATCACACCAGGAGCATGATCGTTAAAAGAAAAGAAAACGAATTTTAGTGACCAAAATTAAACACTTCTCATCTGTTGCAAAAACCCTGAGGAGAATTAAAAGGAAAGCTAAATACGGAGAGAAGTTATTTGCAAACCATACATCCAACGAAGAGTTCACATCTGAAAGACCTCTAAAAATTAAGCAATTAAAAATAATACATCTGCCGGGAGCTGGTGGCTCATGTCTGTAATCCTAGCTACTTGGGAGGCTGAGATCTGAGGATCACAGTTCAAAGTCAGCCCGAGCAGGAAAAAGTCAGTGAGACTCTTTTTTTTGGTCTGTCATGGGGTTTGAACTCTGGGCCTAGGTGCTGTTCCTCAGCTCTTCAACTCAAGGAGAATGCTCTACTACATGAGCCACAGCGCCACTTTCGGCTTTTTCTGCTTATGTGGTGCTGAGGAATCGAACCTAGGGCCTCATGCATGTGAGGCAAGCACTCTACCACTAAGACTCTTATGTCCAATAAACTACCAGAAAACTGGAAATAGTGCTGTGGTTCAACTGGTAGGTAGAGTGCTCACCTGGAGCTGAGGAGCTGAAGGACAGCACCCAGGCCCAGAGTTCAAGCCCCACAACCGACAATAAATAAATAAATAAATACATTTAAGCCAGTACTGGGGCTGGGAAAGTGGCTCAGTGGTAGAGTGCTTGCCTTGCATGCATGAGGCCCTGGGTTCAATTCCTCAGCACCACATAAGCAGAAAAAAGCCGGAAGCTATGGCTCAAGTGGTAGAGTGCTAGCCTTGAGCTGAATTGCTGAGGGACAGCGCCTGGGCCCAGAATTTAAGCCCCACAACCGACAGAAAAAAAAGCCAGTACTGGTGGCTTGTACCTGTAATCCTAGCTACTCTGGAGGCTGTGATTTAAGGATTACAGAAGAAAGTGTGGACAGGAAAGTCCATGAGACTCTTATTTCCAATTAACCAGAAAAAGCCCAAGGTGGAGCTGTGGCTCAAGTAGTAGAGCACTAACCTGGAGCAAAAAAGCTCAGGGACAGCACCCAGGCCCTGAGTTCAAGCCTAAATAACAACAACAACAATAATAACACACTTCAAAAACAGATATAACATATTTAACTGAAGAGGATATGGATGGCAAATAAGTGCATGAAAAGATATAATTAGTAATTAAGGAAATGAAACTAAGGCATGATGCCTTATTACATACTATTTTTTTAACCCAAGAACCCTTGGCTTATGCCTATACTCTTAGCTACTTAAGATGAGATCTGAGGACTGCAGTTTGAAGACAGCCCCTAGCAGACAAATCCAAAAACAGAACAGGAGGCAGAAAAAAGCAGGTAAGAGTACAACAGGCTCCAGTACCAATACACACACACACACACACACACATGCAAGAAATAAAATTGGAACACAAATAAATGTTTCATACCATGTAATACTTCTTAGCAATAAAAAATAAATCAACATAATAGATTTGACAACTTTAGAAAGTCTCATACTACAAGATTCCACTCACATAATATTCTCAAAACCCTAAACTAAAGAAATGGAGAAGAAAATAGTAGTTTCTAGAGATTAGAAGTGCTGAGGAAGGTTGAGTCTGAATTCTAAAGGAACTTATAAGCTATATACTCTTGAGAAAGTCAGTAGAACTCTGATCCTTAGTTTCCTCAGTACACAGAACTGTACTGATCAGTGATGTAGCACAGACTTTAGAAAACGGATATCACATAACAGACATGTAACCAAAGAGGTTATCATTTCCTTCTCAAAGTACAAACTTTTTTGGTCATACCATGTATAGCCTGTCCTATTACTTACTTGCTCCTAGCAACCAATACAGTCTGTGAATTAAGTCCATATCAGCCTAAATCCTGAATAGTGCAATCTAAAAAATTCACCAGATTAATGGTTAGTGATTTTTTTTTCTCAAGTGAGAATATTAAAAACTTGGTTGTGTCACCTAAATAATAGCACAGACTGCCATTGATGTGGGTGACACATAGCTCAGGAAACACTAGTTTGGCCCAAGTTACTTTACATTTCAGATGGAGAAAGTGAAGCCTAACAGGCAAAATAAGTTTCAAGATTTAAAATATCATTTAAGGAATGCAAATCAAACAACATTGAGATTCCATCTCCACATCCTCTTTATCAAGAAAATGAATAATAACAGATGTTGGTGAGGAGGAGGCCAAAGCGAACCTTAATATATTGTTGGTGGGAATGTAAACTTATTCAACTACTCTGAAAAACAGTGTGGAAGTTCCTTAAAATATTAAACATAGAACGACTCTATGATTCAGCAATTCCATTCTTGGGCACTTATACAAAAGATTTCAAAATAGGATACAGTAAAGACATCAGTACAACCATGTTCATTGCAGCACTATTCATGATAGCCAAGGTATGGAATTAGCCCAGATGCCCCCTCAGGGGATGAATGGATCAAGAAAATGTGGTGTATATATACACAGTGGAATTTTACTCATCTATTAGAAAGAATGATACTGTACCATTTGTAAATAAATGGAAAACCTAGAAAAGATTATGTTGTGAAGTAAATCAGAGCCAGAGAGACAAAAAATGTATGTTTTTCCTTTGATGTGGAAGCTAGATTTAGCTTATAAAATTGCAAATAAGTACATTGAGTGGTATATAGTGGATACAAATGTATTAGCTGAAATTTGGTAGGTTCAAGGGAGAACTCAATTAGTGGAATTCCTGGGCTGGGAATATGGCTTAGTGGTAGAGTGCTTGCCTTCCGTACATGAAGCTCTGGGTCCAATTCTTCAATACCACATACACAGAAAAAGGCAGAAGTGGCACTGTGGCTAAAGTGGTAGTGCTAGCCTTGAACAAAAGAAGCTCAGGGACAGTATGCAGGCCCTGAGTTCAATCCCAGGACTGGTAAAATAATAATAATAATGGAATTCATTAGAAAGACAAAATCAAAGTTCAACAAAAAACACCAAGAAGCAGGCACTAGATAGGGGTGGGGTGGAGTGAAGGGGAAAGGAGCAGGTGAATGAAGAGGAGACGCTGGAGAGAATTCAATCAAGAATTCAAGGTATTTCTACAAAATTAGTAAATGTGAGGAAAAGGGTGGATGGAGGAGGGGTGGGTAAGAACGTTGAAAGGGGTGACATGGATGGAGATGCATTGTATTCATAAACAGCTGTGCTAAATAGCAACTCTTCTGTACAACTACTTAAAGATTAAAAAATAAAGATAAACCACGTTATTCATCCCCATCTAAATGAGTCCCAGAATCTTTAAGGCCCTGTGAGAGCCAACATGGGCAGCTTTGCCTGCTTCTGAGCGGCTGGCTGCCTTTTCCATTTCTCTCAGCCACGCTTGACTTCTGGCTTTCCCTAAAATACCTAGTGCTTTCATGCCCCACGGCTTTGCTCTTGCTGTTCTCTCTGCCTAGAAGATTCTAGACATCGATAGGGCTCAGTTCCTCAGTACAATCAGATGCTACTTATAATGTCACCTTCTCAAAGATTCCTTCCTTGACTACTCTGATCAATACACACACACACACACACACACACACACACACACACACATACACACACACACACACACACACACACACACACACACACTCCATAGGATCCTCTATCTCTCTTACCGTGCTTTAGTTTTTTAAATAAAACTCATCACTACTGTCTGTCTCTCTGTCTCTCTTTCTCTCTGTGTCTCTCTGTCTCAGTTGTTAGAACAGCTGGACTTTGCTTTCTCTCATATGAGGACTGTAGACTTGAACTTGGTGTATGTCCATGTGTGCAGATAGCTCAGCCGGCCTCCTGTAGGCCCTCAGGGAATGGTTGAACAGACAAAATTTGCAGCATAAGGAAGCTGACAGTCACCACTTTCCCTGCAAATTCAGCCGTTTTCCATACACCTGCCCCTGTAATCTCTGCAGGGCCTTTTGCTTCTCCTCTCTGGGTCTGTATTCTTCATGGCTCTTAGAGACTTGAAGATAGCCACAATGACTTTTCTCCAGCTCATTACTGCTTTTCCAGCTAAACAGCCTCCCCCTTGACACCACTGAGACAATCCTCTCAGTCAACAGGTAAACCAGATTGAATCAAGATCTCAGTCCCCAAGCACTACATAATACTGAGCAAATCACACAGGCCAATCAGAGGCCTAATGAGGACACCAGAGGATCATGTACGTTCATGAAGTGCTGAGCTTGGTTGCAGAGAATCAGAGGAAGTTCAGAGGATGGCATCTGCACCAGCTTTCGGGGAGGGGGTCCTGCCCAGATTCTAAGGACAAAACTTCAAGCTATCACTGGTGATTTCCTAGGAGACTAGAGTGGAACAGAAGAAAGGGCCCTTAAAAGACACACAGAGACCAAGAGACAGAATCAAGATCCTTTCCCGAAAAGCAAGCAAACAAACAAACAAAAACAAAAAAACCCACACAAAACAACACCACCACATTAAAAAAAAAACCTTCAAATCATAAATGTGGGCTATTATTGATGGGCCTATCTTGGACTCCAGATTCAAACAATAGAGCAAAAATATTGCCTGTGAAGTCAGGTGGTGGCTTGCAGGTGTAATCCTAGCTACTCAGAAGGCTGAGATCTGAGGATTAGAGTTCAAAGCCAGCCCAGGCAGGAAAGTCCATGAGACTCTTACCTCAAATTAAACGCCAGAAAACTAGAAGTAGAGTTGTAGATCAAAGTGGTAGAGTACTAGCTTTGAGCAAAAGAGCTTAGGGACAGCATCCAGGCCCTTAGTTCAACCCCCAGGACTGACAAAAAAAAAATTGCCCATGGATTTTCCAACACAGAGGGTAAAGAGAACATT
Organism: Dipodomys merriami; assembly: GCF_024711535.1. Lineage (NCBI taxonomy): Eukaryota > Metazoa > Chordata > Mammalia > Rodentia > Heteromyidae > Dipodomys > Dipodomys merriami. The sequence goes on from NW_027206290.1 coordinate 69,155,820, forward strand.
GACCAGGTCCAGCCAGACAGGTACTGGGACTACAAAAACAATAGACTAAGCCAGGGGCTGGTGTCTCATGCTTGTAATCCCACTCAGGAGGCTGAAATCTGAGGATCATGGTTTGAAGCTAGCCCAGGAAGGAAAGTCCGTGAGACTATTATCTCCAATAAACTACTCAAAAAAAGCTGAAAGTGGCGCTGTGGCTCAGGTGGTAGAGCACTAGCCTTGAGCGCAGAGAGGGTCAGGGACAACGCCCAGGCTCTGAGTTCAAGCCCCAGGATGGGAGATATACATATATATATATATATAAACATATATATTAAGTAAATAATAAAAATAGGCTGCCCCGACCTTTAGGGATCTCACAATAATTCAGTTTTCCTTTAGTATATCAGACTGGTGAGAGAATGAATTAGAAGACACTCAGCACTGATGCATCATGTAACAGAAATAAGAAACGGGGAGATAGAGCAGGCGTGGGGGGGGGAGGGCAGTTGGACTTCCCATAGACAAGAAAGACTTTCTGGAAATTACATCTGCTCTGTCTGCAAAGCCACTGACTTGTGCAAGACTCGTGTCTCCTCCACTAATACCGTCACCTTCCCAGAGGTGTCCAGTGCAGACTGAACACTGGAATCATCAATGTCCAGGCCTGCAGGCTGCTGTTCTGGGTTCTATAGCCCTGTGCATGTCTCTGATTCATTGCCACATGCCTCAGCCCCTCCACCCCCCCACCTCCCAACCTAAATCATTAAACCCTTGAGTGTAGATCCCATGTGCCTCGTACATTCAGAATGCTGCTCAGATCACTCTACAAACCTCTTGGGACACACGAAACTCTTCTTCCTGCTCTTTGCTGTCTTTGTGGTCTTGGCTGTGCATTCCCCAGGTGACTCGAACAGCTGAAAGACAGGAAAGAGGGGGTGACCATGGGGTCCTACCGCAGCATTGCTGGAAAACTGGACATGCCTAGCAATGAGGACGACACATAGCGATGACGGAGAGCTGGGGAGAAGTCTTTGAATGGCTGTGTCCTGGGGTTGGAGATGTAGCTCAGTGCACGAGCACTGATTTGCCTACCGTGGGAGGCCCAGGGTTTGATCTGCATCACTAAGAAAAAAAATATGGTCTCCTATGGGAAGACTGTCACCCTCCACTGGGATGGCACTTCTCACCAAAGAGTCTAGACAGTTTCAGGAGAGACCACAGCATCTTAGATGACGACCCCTCATATACAGCAACAATGCAACCCCTAATGTCCTAATGCCTGTGCTCTGAAGGTCAACATCCCTGTAAGTCTCTGACTTATTGCTACTGTCTCTTCCAAGAAGTAGTCTCATTACTTTGCCTCTCTACTGTTATTTGGGTTTGAATATGTCTTTCAAGTAAGCAGAGGAAGCATCTCTGCTCTTGCCTCAGAATATGTGGTTTTATATAGATAGATAGATGTAATTTATATATAATATATTCACACAATGACTTCTTAGTGGGCTTTGTTCCACTGTGTGTTCAGCATTCTAAGGAATAGCTGGCTTTGGCGGCTGCAGGAACACAGCTCTTTGCTCTTATGGACAACACTGGTCCAGTGTCCTTTTCGGGAGCATTGATAGTGTCATTCTGGTCTCAGCCACACTTACTGTCTTTATCTGGTTGGGAAGGGACATTTCAGGGAGGTGACATTAAATGTCACCATTGTCTCAGGTATCATACAGTTGTATAAACATGGCAGACTTTCAGACTCTCAATCCAAAGAACTGAGAAAGGGGCAGAGGCAATTACGAGGCTCTATGAGGATCTAGCTAAATATCCCTGCAGGCTTCCATTTGACATCGCCAAAGTGGAATGTCAGCCAGGTCCCTTAGGGTTAAGCTATAGTGAAAACGTACTCTCTGTCTTTGATTTCAGAAGATGCTCTCTTAGACAGCAAAGGGATGGAGGATAAAGAAAAGAGACTGGACAAAAAGATAAGAAGCTTCCATCTGAGGACCAAGTCACAATTCCAAGCTTTACAGAAGAACCTTCCTCACAGGCTGGTCTCTATCCTCATCTGGTCTCCTGCTCATCAGGCCTGCACCTGCCTGGCCACTCTTTTAGATCTGGCAGCATCTTTTCTTGCCTATCACAATGGAAAACATCTGATCACCTCCTCCCAAATTGTACATGTTGGAGTCCAAACCCTCAGTACCTTGGCCTGTGAAAATGTTTGAAGGTAGTCTTTTTTTTTTCTTTTTTTTTTCTGTCGGTCATGGGGCTTGAACTCTGGGCCTGGGCACTGTCCCTCAGCTCTTCAGCTCAAGGCTAGCACTCTACCACTTGAGCTGCAGCGCCACTTCTGGTTTTCTAGTGGTTTATTGGAGATGATCACCACCTGCTGCCAGCCAAAGAGAGAGCACTGGGTGAAAGTCAACTTTATAAATATTTTCATCTTAGACTTTGAGCCTCTAGAATAAATTTCTCTTGTTTCAGCCACTTTGTTTGTGGGTTTTTTTGTATGACAGCTCAACACACTAGTAAATTACATATATGATATATCATGTATATTGTATATTTCATATATATGTATATACATATGTAATTTGAATCCTAAGTGGTATCATTCTTTCTCCTGGAGATTTTCAAGAGGTATAAAACCATTACAGGAATTGACTGTAAAATCCCTTTAGGATGATCCTCTCCTTCCTCTGTAATCTCATCATGGGAACCTCTCCGCCTCTCATTTCCCATCTCAGACCTCACAAACAGCTTCTGTTCTTGGGAAACTGTTAAGCTAATTTCTTACTCTGTTTTTTTCTAAGCTGCTCCTTCTGCCCAGAGGGCTCTGCTTCTCTGATAAGAGATTATTGGATTCTCAGCTGAGAGAGAGAGAGAGAGAGAGAGAGAGAGAGAGAGAGAGAGAGAGAGAGAGAGAGAGAGAGAGAGAGAGAGAGAGAGAGAGAGAGAGAGAAGAGATTACTAGGGAGGGAAAGTCATCATGACAGAACATTTATTAGTGAAGCTACTACTTACAAAAGGGGTCTTCCACTCAAGCATCCTATTCCTGTATCTGTTGTGTGTCTTTCCCAAATCCAGCAGGGCCAATGTCTTCTCTGGACTGATTGTAAAAAAAAAATCTAAATTAAAAATAACTAACTAAATAAATAAAATTACCATTGTTAAAATGAAAAAAGTCTAAAAATGTACTGTAAAATACTGCAAAAAATAAAATTCAAATTGTATTCAACATACAAATCTTTCTCTATATGTTTATAATCATGTTATAAAACTAATATGTAAAGCCATTGATCAATGAAGGCCAGTCAAAATTTTAGTAGTTTAAAATTGAAGAAGCTAGGCGCCTTGGCTCACTCCAGTAATCCTAGCTACTCATGAGGCTGAGATCTGAGGATCGAGGTTTAAAGCCAGCCTGGGCAGGAAAGTCCGTGAGACTCTTATCTCCAATAAGTCACTAGAAACTGGAAGTGGTGCTGTGGCTCAAGTGGTAGAACGTTCGCCTTGTGCTGAATAGCTGAGGGACAGCGCCCAAGCCCAGAGTTCAAGCCCCACGACCAGAAAAAAAAATTGAAGAAGAGAAAATTGTTATAAATGATGTTTCAAATACAGTCAAAGCAATGCTGGGCTTTCCAATCATAACCAAAAAAAAAATCCAAAACCCTGGTTTTTGGCACAACAGATAGGAGAGAGACTCGACAAGTGGGACTACATCAAAATAAAAAGTTTCTGCACAGCTAAATTAACTAAATTAACAAGTTACTAAATTAACAAGACAGTCAACTAATTGGGAAAAGACCTTTATCAGCAATATGTAAGACAAAGGCTAATATTCAGTATATACAAGGAGCTCAAGGAACTACCCCCTCCCAATCTTAATACACCAATCACTAAATAGGCAAAGGAGCTAAGGAGAGACTTCTTAGAAGAGGTAAGAATGGCAAAGAAACAGCTGAGAAAATACTCATCATCCCTGGCCATAAAGGAAATGTGAATCAAACCAACCTTGAGATTGCATTGATTGGACAACATTTTGAATTTGAACAACCACAAATGCTGGTGGGGAAGTGGGGGGAAAAAGAATCCTACAACATTGCTGGTGGGAATATAAACTAGTACAACCACTCCACTCTGGACAGCAATCTGAAGGTTCCTCAAAAAATTAAACATAGACCTTACCTAAGACCCAGCCATATCACTCCTAGGCATCTTCCCTGAGCATCATGAGTCAGGATATGCTAAAGACACCTGCACATTCATGTTCATTGTTGCATTATTCACAATAACCAAGATATGGAAACAACCCAAATGCCCCACAATAGATGAGTGGATCCAAAAAATGTGGCACCTGTATGCAATGGAATTTTACATAGCCATTAGAAAGAATAAAATAATGTCCCTTGCAGGGAAATGGATGGAGTTAGAACAAGTCATGTTAAGGGAGGGAAGCCAAAAACAGAAAGACAAATGGCATATGTTCTCTCTGATATGTGGAAGTTAGATGTAAAATGCACTGGGATATAACAAATTACACAGAATTCTAGATACTCACATACAGTGAGACCAAAAGAGGCTAGTCTTAGGAGAGAATCACAAAGGTGCAATGCCTCAGCACCTCTTCACATTTATATAAAATAATATACATACTGAGATGAACTCCTAAGATATAGAAACAAAATACTTGTTTTCTTTCTTTTTGAGTTTTTAGCTTTCTGATGATTCTGTCTTCTTTACTTTATATGTGGCATATTCGTGTGTGTATCTTCAGGAGGGTGGGGGGAGAGCACAGAACTTGGGGAAAAATGGTGAAAAAGTACAGCAGTGGAGCTCACTGCACATTGATGAAAGCGAACTACACAATTCATGGGTGGAGAGAATGAGGGGACAGATGACCCTGCAGGAAAGGAAACGTACTCATTACCTGACTCATGTCAATGTAATCCCTCTGTACATCATCTCTAAAACAACAACAAAGTAAAATGTTAAAACCCTGATTTTTATTAGAAACATTGAATTTGGAGTATTTTTGTAAATAACTAGGATCGTGCAACACAAAGGTAAACACACAGTGAACACTTTTGTCTGGCATTCAAACTTCATGCAGATATTAAAAACATAGCCCTGCATATCCAAAGGGGATGACTCTCAACCGACCTCTAAAGTTCTTTGTATTTATAAGCCATCAATGCTTATATGGTCATCCATTCAATAAATATTTGCTAAAACATACTCGAAGTCTTCTCTAAACTCAGCAACAAGTGTCTATCAATTTGGAAGGCAGAGTCCTGGCACTCAAACAGTTCAGTTTCATCTGTGCATGTTTGGGGCTATGAAAGGAAAATAGCTTTGATCATCCTGGCAGAATAGTTCCTGCTCATAGATTTTTATCAGATGAAAGGATTAAGCAGTTTTCTAGGAAACGATACTGTGTACAACTTCTGAAGCATAGAATACTATCTTTGGTAGTAGTAGTAGTAGTAATAGTAGTAGTAGTAGAAGTAGTAGTACTAGTGCCAGTCCTGGGGCTTGAACTCTGGGCCTGGGCACTGTCCCTAAGCTCCTTTTGCTCAAGGCTAGTGCTCTACCACTTGGAGCTACAGCTCTACTTCTGGGCTTTGAAGGGTTAATTGAAGATAAGGGTCTCATGGGGACCTTTTCTGCCCTGGCTAGCTTTGAACCTTGATCCTCAGGTCTCAGCCTTTGAGTAGCAATGATTACAATCATGAACCACCGGTACCTGGCCTTGTTTGTTTTCTAAAAACCACTTAATTGAGTTATAATTGATACACAAAAGGCTTTACATATTTTATGTATTCATCTTGGTGAGTTTGGGGATAAGTACACACCAATGGAACTATGACCCTATCCATGCCAGAAACATGTCCATTATCTTCAGAGGTTATCTCCTATCTCTTACTTTATTATTTTTTATCCAGAAAATCTTAGGTGAAGATGTCCTTTTTTCAGCAATTTTAAAAATACACAGTGTGTTAACAATAGTTAACTGTAAAAGCTGTCCTGTATGGGCTGGGAAGGTGGCTCAGTAGTAGAGTGCTTGCCTTTCATGCATGAGGCCCTGGGTTCGATTCCTCAGCACCGCATAAGCAGAAAAAGCCAGAAGTGGCGCTGTGGCTCAAGTGGTAGAGTGCTAGCCTTGAGCTGAAGAGCTGAGGGACAGCGCCCAGGCCCAGAGCTCAGGCCCCATGACTGGCAAAAAAAAAAAAAAAAAAAGCTGTCCTGTATAGTAATCTAGCTTACACATGAGAATGTGGTCTCTTCAATGAACGCTGTTGGGAAAACTGGGTATCAGCATGCAAAAGAAGTAAGTTGGATCCTCATCTTACACCATACACATAAAAATCAACTTGAAATTGATTAAAGACATAAACATAAAATTTGAAATTATAGAACTCTTAGAAGAAAACAGAGAGAAAATATCTCAATATTAGCAATACAAGAGTTTATTGAATATAATCCCCAAAGTATAGGGCATGTAGATTAAAAAATAGATAAGTAGAATTCATTCATCTAAAAAGCATCTTGACAAAATGGAAAAGGTACCAACAGAATAGGAAAAAGTACTTGCAAAGTCATATCTCTGATAAAGGGCTAATGCTTTCCCCATGCCAATCATGACAGCCCTGCTGTGATGTGTTCAAACTTAACCCCAAACCCAGGCTAATAACCACCCTAGGCCCAATTACAAAATACAACACAAACACAGCACCATAAGAGACACTCAATCCCAATTCGTCGTGTCAGTCCAAAACAGTCTAAATTCAGATATCTCTAATTCAACTCTCACTTTTACCCAACTCTTCTTCTACTGAACAGCAACAACAAAATACCATTTCCTCTTTAGACATCACCGAAACATCACCCAAAGCCCAGCTCTGAAAATTGAGTTGATTATCCTGGGTGCATTCCCCATTCGTTTTTCCAATATAACTCTGTTCTAAAATCTTACAAGCTCTCCACTACAATGTATAACAATACCAAAATGCCCTTCATTCTTCCTACTCTACAATTCCTCAACTTTGATCCAATCTCTTATACCTATCCCATGAATGAAACAAAGGCAGCACTAACTGAAATGTTCCATGCTTTTCCTGTGACCTAGGCCGGGTGCAATAGGATAACAACCTTTTAAACTTTTTCTCAGCAAAGAAGGACTGGAGAGGGCTCTTAACATGTGATGAGCTTTGGGGATAATTTCTATGTGAGATGAAGGAAACTTACCCGCAAAGAATCCTTTGACTAAATTAAGAGACTGGCGTCACTGGTCCAAAGGCTTCCCATGGGTTCTATGAAAATTCAAAGTTTGGAAACACTATGAAAAGAGATTGAACCTATGCCCTTACCAGACACTACAGAAAACATTCAGAAAAAGAGGAACAGCTCATTTCCCTGGATTTATGTCGCCATCGTGTGGCCAAATGATAGCATAATCCCCCTTGAGAACATGTCTCATAGACAAAGCTGCTCCTATAAGTGGCCAAATGATAGCATAATCCCCCTTGAGAACATGTCTCATAGACAAAGCTGCTCCTACAGACAAGATCTGGCACCAGATCTTGTCTCCAAAAAGAGGAAAACAAGTTTTCCATTGGCAGGCTACATTGTTGTCATCCTTAGAAAGTCCCTATTAGACATTATTAATATTTCACACTTACATAAAAGTGAAGATATAACAAGATATGGCACACACTTCATGTATAAGACCCACATTCAGTGACCAATGGACTGCAGATCCCACTGAAGTTATAATCCCCTGGCAGTAACTTAAAATGAGAGGTGGGAGAGGGGGTCTCAAATGGAGTATGGGCAAGATAAATGGATTCTTGTTACCTTTTAGTTACCCTGAACATTAAACTTTTTTATTTTTATTTTTACTGGTCCTGGGACTTAAACTCTGGGCCTAGGTACTGTCCTGAGCCTCTTTGTGCTCAAGGCTAGTGATCTACCCCTTGAGCCACAGCTCCATTTCCAGATTTTTCTGAGTAGTTTATTAGAGATAAGCACCTCATGGACTTTCCTGCACTAGCTAGCTTCAAAGTGTGATCCTCAGATCTCAGCCTCCTGAGTAGCTAGGATTACAGGCGTGAGCCATCAGTACCCAGTACCATTAAACCTTTTAAGTTTTTCTGCCAGCTAAAATGATAACTTATAGGTGTCTCCTTCTTCTTCTTCTTCTTCTTCTTCTTCTTCTTCTTCTTCTTCTTCTTCTTCTTCTTCTTCTTCTTCTTCTTCTTCTTCTTCTTCTTCTCCTCCTCCTCCTCCTCCTCCTCCTCCTCCTCCTCCTCCTCCTCCTCCTCCTCCTCCTCCTCCTCCTCCTCCTCCTCCTCCTCCTCCTCTTCTTCCTCCTCCTTTTCCTCCTCTTCCTTCTCCTTCTTTTTCTCTCCTCAGTTACTCAGTGTCAGATCATCGCAGGGAAAAAGTGAGTCCCTATTCAGAAAACAACAAAGCAGGGGGCTGTGATGCTGGGTGCCAGGTGTCTCGCTCCTGTGATCCTAGATGCTCAGGAGACTGAGATCTGAGGATGGTGGTCTGAAGCCAGCCCAGGCAGGAAAGTCTATGAGAATATCTCCAATTAATCACAGAAAAAGCTGGAATTGGTGCTATAGCTCAAGTAGTAGAGCACTAGCTTTGAGCAAAAGAAGCTTAGGGACAGTGCCCAGGCTGAGTTCAAGGCCCAGGATCAGCAAAAAAAAAAAAAAAAGGCTGGGACAGTGGTTTAAGTGGTAGAGTTCTTGCATAGCAAGTGCAAGGCCTGAGTCAAATTCTAGTACCATGAGATTAAAAAAAGAACCTTTGGTTATCTCAAAGTCATAAACATACTTTCCTATGTTCATTCCAGGAACTTTATTGTTTTGTCATAATTGTTAATATGTATATGCATGTATAAAATGTCCTTGTTTATTGATATATAATGAAAAATACCATGCTTGGCCAGACATGGTGGTGCACGCCTGTAATCCCAGCTACTCATGAGGCCGAAGCAGAGGCAGGAGGCTCATAGGTTTGCAGCTAGCCTGGGCCACAACATAGCAGAACATAATGAGTCTCTGTCATTAAAAGAGGTGTGTGTGTGGGGGGGGAGGTCTAGGCGTGTATCTGAAGTGGTAGGGTGCTTGCTTAGCACAAGGTCCTGGATTCGATTCCCTTTATCACAAAGAAATAAATGTAATTTTAAAAAAACTAAACACCATCTCATCTGACTCCCAACATTCTAGTGTATCATTTTCCCTCACACAACAATGTAGAACTAGTTTTATTAGCAAACTGTAGTTTGTTCTCTTAGTTTATCTTTCCATCACAAACATTTCTTCCTAAGCTGGGGAAATAGCTCCACAGCACAGGATACTACCACATTCCACGTCCTAAGTTCACCCCAGCACAAAAAATAAATACAATAAAAGGAAAGGAAGGGAGGAAGGGAGGAGAGAAGGGGAAGGGGGGAATGAGAGGGGGAGAGAGCTTGGCACCAATTGCTTATTACTATGGGTTTCTGATCAACTTGAATATCCCCAAACTAGTCTTCTAACTAACTTTCCTCCTCAAAATCTTCTTTTCCCATTTATTCCCATAAATGCATGGATTTGTTTGTCAATTTCCAAAGACCTAGAGGGCAGGCTCCTCATTTGCTAATAACAAGGGCCAGGCCCCTCCACCCTTGTAATAAATAGAAGAAATATGAATGGGGATTCACGTTTGCTTTCCAATTTTAAGGAGAAAAATACCCAAAACTCCTTAAATAAATTCAAGATTAGCTAAAAAGTCTTGGTACTTAATCTTTATCGTGTTTTGTAAGTTTTTCTCTCTTTTCAACTAGCAAAGATAGTCTACTATAATTTATTTCTGAAATCGAGGACATGGCTTTTCTGTCATGTGGGCTGTCCTCTGATTTGCTTGTCATCTATTGAGGTAGAATTCAGTGGTTCCATTTTCTGCTTTGACGCGATCCCCATGGGTTTCAGTTATGTCCTGCTTGGTAGTTGTATATCTTTGTCACACATTATCAGATTCAGTTGTGTGCCGTTTTGCTAGGGATCTGGGCATAGACATATGGAAGAGAGATGGCCCATTATTACTTTCCTTTTCTTTTTCCTTTTCCCTTTTTTGTTGTTGTTTTTGGTGGTGGTCATGGGGCTTAAACTCTGGGCTTGGACACCATCCCTCAGCTCTTCAGCTCACTGCTAGCGCTCTACCACTTGAGCCACAGTGCCTACCTCCAGCCTTTTCTGTTTATGTGGTGTTGAGGAATCGAACACAGGGCCTCATACATGCAAAGCAAGCACTCTACCACTAAGCCACCTTCCCAGCCCGGCCTATTTCTGTTCTCCATTGTTCATCTGTGTCTTGAAATCAGCCTGACATTAACCTCTCAAAACCATTTGAGCGGGGCTGAGAAGGTGGCTCAGTGGTAGAGTGCTTGCCTTGCATGCCTGAGGCCCTGGGTTCGATTCCTCAGCATCACATAAGCAAAAGGAAAAAAGCCGGAAGTGGCGCTGTGGCTCAAGTGGTAGAGCACTAGCCTTGAGCTGAAGAGCTGAGGGACAGCGCCAAGGCCCAGAGTTCAGGCCCCACGACCGGACCCAAAAAAAAAAAATCATTTGAGCAACTTTTGCATTTACACAATGTTCTGGAACAGCTTATATAATCCTGCAATGTTACTCCCTCCAAGCTTGCTTGATCTGAAGTGATCATACAGTTCGTCTATGATTTATGTAACCAGGACATGTTTGAGACTAAAAAATAGGAAATGCTATCAATTGTGCCTGAGCAAAAGAGCATGAACAAGGAGTGTGAGAGGTAAAATCAGCAAGACCTTAAGGTTAGCACATCAGGAGCCTGGGGCTTCGTGGGAGAGGGCTGTCTGTGCCATGGCCTGGTCTTCATGCTCTGTTGATGGTTTCAGGTCTGCCTCTCTTCTATCTAGTATAAGCCTGGAGGGGCTACTTGCCTTTGAAGTAGTTATGCACAGTTCCTCATGACAGAGTTTTATTACTTGGAACTTTTCTCACATTTATAGTTATTTCCAAGGTTTTGTTTGCTTATAATTATGTCCTTCCCTTTCAGACGATTAAAAAATTGGAGCTGTCTTATTAATGTATAGCAAGAATCAAGATTCTGGCTTTGTTATTTCTGTCCTAGGGTATTGGTTGTTCTTTGACATTTAAAATGTGGTGGTTTACTATGCCATACAAACTTTAGAGGACATTTTTGATCCAATTAGGGGAACTTAGAATTTACAATAGGTATGAAATGAGAGAAAAGTGCACTAAAATTGAAAGATAATGATCAATTAAACAAAAGAAGGCTATAATACAGTATGTGTGGAAGGTTTCATTTCTTAAGTGAAATCTATGTATATGAAAAGATAGCACTATAGCACAAAAGAAGGCAATAGCTAGGTGACAGAAGTATGTGTTACATTGTTTCAGTATTGTTTTTCTGTATTTTAATAGATAATGGCGTATATTGCTTTCATAATAACAGTTTAACAATGAGCTGAACATTAAATATTAGATGTTAGGGAAAGAGCAGAAGAGAGAAAAATCTAGACAGAATAGTAACTAAGTGTTGATAACTTTTGACTTTAATGCATATGTTATATGGCCTTTCCCTCCCTCCCTCCCTCCATTCCTTTCTTCCTTCCTTCCTTCCTTCCTTCTTTCTTCCTTCTTCCTTTCCTCCTTCCTTCCCTCTCTCCCTCTATCTTTTTTTTCTCTTTTTGTCTTCCCCTCTCTTCTTTTCCCCTCTCTCTCACTCTTTCTTTTTGTACCGGGGGCTTGAACTCAAGGCCTGGACATTGTCCCTTAGCCTTTTCAACTCAAGGCTAGTGCTCTACCACTTGAGCCACAGTTCCATTTTTGCAAGTTAATTGGAAATAAGGGTCTCACAGACTTTCTTGAAAGTCCTGTCATTTGAGCTTCCATCCTCAGATCTCAGTCTCATGAGTAGATAGATTACAGCTTGGAAGACACTATGTAGGGTCAGCCAGACCTAGAAAGACAGAGTATGGCATCACTTATGTGTGGAACCTAAAATCACCAGACTGGTGGAAGCAGAGAGTACGGTGTCAGTTGTGGGATGGGGGAAGAGAAACAAGGTCAAAAGGCAGGAAACCTGACATGCCAGATGAAGAAGTTTCAAGGCTGTATACTTACTACTTACTAGTACACCCTAAGTGTCCTCACCAACAAAAAAGAAAAAGAAAAGAAAGAAAATTATAATCATGAAAATCAATGGATATGTTGACTACTTTTTGTATTCAGTTCACAATGGGTATGCATATTACAAGATATCTTTGTGTCAGGTGCTGGTGGCTCACACCTGTAATCCTAGCTACTCAGGAGGCTGAGATTTAAGGATCATGGTTCAAAGTCACCCTGGACAAGAAAGGCCATGAGTCTTTTATCTCCAAGTAACCACAAAAAAAGCTAGAAGTGGAACTCAAGGACAGTGCGCAGGCCCTGCCCCAGGGCCAGGACTATATACATACATACATAATTGCATAACTTAAATATGTAAAGTTTGTCAGTTATACCTCAGTAAAACTGAATGAATAAAATTTATTATCAATTATCATCCTTCTGTGTTTAGGATTAAAAATAATAATACATAAAAGTGGACACAATTGTGCCTATTTGTAGGGTAGCATGTGATGTTTCGATCCATGTGAAGATTGCATAATGTATAAATCATAGCAAACCTATCTATCTCCTTAAACATGTGCTATTTTGGGGGGGGTGTCCGGTTGTGGGGCCTGAACTCTGGGCCTGCGCACTGTCCCTCAGCTCTTCAGCTCAAGGCTAACGCTCTACCACTTGAGCCACAGCACCACTTCCGGCTTTTTTCTTTTTGCTTATGTGGTGCTGAGGAATCGAACCCAGGGCCTCAGGCATGCAAGGCAAGCGCTCTACCACTGAGCCACCTTCCCAGCCCCAACATGTGCTATTTCTTTCGGATAAAAGCCTTCAAACTCCTTTGTAGCTTTTACATCATTTCATGAACTGTCCTAGCTCTCCCACCCCCGAGGCATTACACAGCTCTTCTTCCCAGCCATCTGTTCATATAGAAGGCATCAGAGAAAAAAATAGATGCAAGCAAAGACCAGGAAATAAAACTTGAAGTCCAGAATATTTGTATCTGACTTGGTTCTAACTAACAGCACATACAGTAATTACAGATACGGATAGGGAAAGAGGAGCTTTGCCAAGGCCGTGCCCAAGGGAGAGAACAGAGACTTATCTAAGGTCTTGAACGAGGTACATTTTCTTCACAAAGACAGGCTGTGCAATGACATCATTTTATCAATATTTTCTTCATAGCTACTATAGTGTACCATTGGATTTGGATGAAACCACCTCTGGAGTCATTAGCATTGTTTGTTCTGTGTTTCTGAGAAGAGGCACAAGGCGGAGAGATCTCTTTCTGAGGATTTTATCTTTCAGAACTGATGAGAATATGACAAGTACAATCAACATGACAAGTGTGGACCTCGGGGAGGGCAAGATGGATTTCCTAGGACAGGGGAGCAAACCAGAGTTGGGAATTTCACAGAGCTCCTTAGCACTATCTTCACAAGAGTCGCTTTGTCAAACTGTGTTGAGTCTTTCCTAGCCGAGCACATGCGTCAGGGAGGGCTTCTTGTTGAAACGCATTTCACCAATGGTGAGTAGAAGAAACAATTTCAAGGACTAGTGCTGCAATCCCAGTGGTTAGGGGCAGACAGAGAAAATGTAAGCTTGAGATCTACAATATAGAAAGGGGAGAGAGAGAGACACAGAGAGAGAGAGAGAGAGAGAGAGAGAGAGACAGACAGACAGACAGAGACAGAGACAGAGACAGAGACAGAGAGAGGAGTACTACAGAAGTCCTTTTATAGCACCCATGGCTTACACCTGTAATGCTAGCTACTCAGGAGAGATCATGGTTCAAAACTAATGTGAGCAGGAAAGTCTGTGAAACTCATCTCTAACTAAGGCATTAAATAAGTCAAAAGTAAAGCTGTGTCTCAAGTGGTAGTGGTCTAGACTTAAGCAAAACAGCTCAGGAGCCGTGCCCAGGCCCTGAGTTCACACACAGACACAGACACAGACACACACAGATACACACACACACACACACACACACACACACACACACACACACACACAGAGTCCTTATACATTTGCAGAAAAATCAACAAGGTCTTTGCAGGTGTAGGGGGCTATGGAGATAATGGGGTGTCTGAGATCTCAGGAGACTGCAGGAATATGGAATTCCTTGTACATTCACTTTGCAATGTGCTCAGTGAAAATACTTTTTGTTTTTGTCAGTCATGGGGCTTGAACTCTGGGCCTGAGCCCTGTCTTTGAGCTCTTCTGCCCAAGGCTAGTGCACTAGCCCTTTGAGTCTCTGCACCACTTCCGGTTTTCTGGTGGTTAGTTGGAGATCAGAGTCTCATGGACTTTCCTACCCAGGCTGGCTTTGAAATGTGATCCTCAAATCTCAGCTAGGATTACAGGCATGAGCCACCAAGAATCCTTTTGTCTGATACATACAAAACTGTAGAGCACATGGGCAGCAAAGATGGCGCTGGGAGAGGGTAGAGTGGGCAGAGCCCAATTTGCCTTACGATCAGTGCCTAACCAGCCCGTGAAAGCCGGGCGCTGGTGGCTCACACCTGTAATCCTAGCTACTCAGGAGGCTGAGATCTGAGGATCGCGGTTCAAAGCCAGCCCGGGCAGGAGAGACCGTGAGACTCCTATCTCCAATAAACCACCAGAAAACCGGAAGTGGTGCTGTAGCTCAAGTGGTAGAGCGCTAGCCTTGAGCTGAAGAGCTGAGGGACAGCGCCCAGGCCCAGAGTTCAAGCCCCACGACCGACAAAAAAAAAACAAAACAAAACAAAAAACAGCCCGTGAACGCTTAGGTGCCTGATAGGGTGTGACCTTGACAGTGATTGGTTCCTCTTCCTCCCTTGCCATGCCACCCGCCCTTTTTGGCTTTAAAAAGGGCTGCTCTCTGTTAATAAACGATTTTTTTACCTGCTGGATTTGGCTCCCTGCTGTGTCTGATTGTCTCCCGGGCTGAGGGATGCTGGGGAATGGCGTACTCACCTTTCCTAGGACCCAGTTCGTCTTTCGTGGGATGGACGAAGACCCAACACAAAACCATTAAAGTTTTTCTCAATGGCAGTAATTTATGTTCAAACAATTGCTTTTCCTGGACACAAAGGTTTTTCTTTGTTGTTGTTGTTGTTGTTTTTAATGAAATATGTGATTTTTTTTTGTTTCTTTTGTATGTTCTTCCCTCTAAGGTATATCCTGTGTTGTCACTGTATTTGATTTTGGTACCATGCATCTTGTTTATACATTTATCTAATTTGGGGAGGGGAAGGGGAATAACAAAATGCTGAAACAAGGTCACAGGATGACCCATTGCAACAATGATACCCACAAGCCACTATGTTGGAAATGAACTTTACAACTTGGGGGAGGAGCGGGGAAGATGGGAGAGGGAAGGGATAATAGGAAAAAAACAAAGGAGGGGATAACAATGCTGGACATTTAACTCATTTAACTGTAACCCCTCTGTACAACATCTTTACCATAAAACAAAATTTTTAAAAATTGCTTTTCCTGAGAAGTGCTTTAATAACTTCTAATAACATCATGTCTTTGTTGCTGCACTAAGAAGAAGGGAAACAAAGAGCCAAGAAGGGACTCAGGAGCAAGATATCACTGCTCTTTCTGTTCATTTTGAAAGGAAGAGAAAAAGAATGAAAACAGAAAAGTCAATGTACAAACACTGAATACGTCTCTACAAAGCTACAACTGTGCATTTCCTAGCAAAATAATCACAAAATCCCCCACAGTCCCATTGGGAACAGGAGTTCTAAGGTGCTATTGCATGGAAGGGCAACTCTAGACAGGCATAATATTCTGTACATTTCCAGAAACCATAAGGAAAGATTTTTTTTAATCACAGGACAATGAGAAATGTTTGAGAAGATACATAAGTTTCACTTGATGTCAACATTACACAATGTGACTAAGCATGGTGGCCTATGTCTATAATCCCAGCACTCAGAAGGCAGAAATCAGATGATGGGAAGTTTAAGGCCAGCCTGCACTGCATAGTGAGTTCTAAGCCAGCCTAAGCTACCTAGGAAGACATTATCTCACAAAATACACTAACGAATGAACACACTAGCCAACCTGTAAGTATCAAAGCGTCCTATTACTGCATTGAGATTCGTATAGTTTTTATATCTGTTAAGAAATAATTTTTAATGCACAATCATTAAAACATTTATCTAGAACACCTTTCACAAGTATCAAAGTCTGCCAGAAGAGTCACAATAGACCTGCACATGGAAATAGGAGCTGCTTTCTCTATCTGGATACGATACCAATGAGCAGCAATTCTAGAAGAGCTCAAAACAAATTATGGAAAAAGCCAGCATCGGTGGCTCACACCTGTAATACTAACTACTCAGAAGG
Organism: Dipodomys merriami; assembly: GCF_024711535.1. Lineage (NCBI taxonomy): Eukaryota > Metazoa > Chordata > Mammalia > Rodentia > Heteromyidae > Dipodomys > Dipodomys merriami. The sequence goes on from NW_027206290.1 coordinate 69,172,292, forward strand.
CTGAGATCTGACGATGGTGGTTCAAAGCCAGCTGGAAAGTCTATGGGCAGGAAAGTCTATGAAACTCTGATCTCCAATAAACCACCAGAAAAACCGGAAGTGGTGCTGCGGCTCAGGTGGTAGAGTGCTCACTTTGAGCTGAAGAACTGAGGGACAGCGCCCAGGCCCAGAGTTCAATCCCCACAACTGACAAAAACAAAAACAAAAACAAACAAAAAAAACCCCACACACACTATGGAGCCTAATCATCAGTAGTAAAATCTTTTCTTTCTTTTTTTTTTTTTTTTGTCAGTCATGGGGCCTGAACTCTGGGCCTGGGAACTGTCCCCCAGCTCTTCAGCTCAAGGCTAGCGCTCTACCACTTGAGCCACAGCGCCACTTCCGGCTTTTTTCTTTTTGCTTATATGGTGCTGAGGAATTGAACCCAGGGCCTCATGCATGCAAGGCAAGCGCTCTACCACTGAGCCACCTTCCCAGCTGTTCTCTCTTTCTTTTTCTCTCTCACTTTAAATGACATAAGTGAGGTGAGAAAGTGCATCTTTCACAGCCAGCTGTGAACCAGCATCAAGGCTGGTAAAAAGATAGCTGCCACTCTCTAAAGACATGATCTTTGACGAAGACAAGGCCTAGGTGCTCGGTCAGGGACAGCCCTGAGGGATCAAAGGCCGGATCACGTGATCGAGAAAGGCCACAGTGCAGCCTATGTGAGAAAAGGAGAGTGAGATCTTTTCATCAGCACTGCATATACAAGCTAATCTAATCCAGTGAAAAAGAATCGTTATTCTCATGTGTCTAAGTTGTAAAATGCTGTCAGCGCATGAGGGGAGAAATGTGCTGCTGCTGTATAAAATATGGTGGCACATGCCTGCCATCCCAGTTTTAGTGGTGTAATAATTTGATGAGTCCAAGTCAGAAAAAGACATATTTAATCCCTAACTTCTCCATCAACACCCCAAAAATTACCCGAAAGTTTAGAGCAGCTAAAAGTGATAGGAAAGTTTACTAGAAAATAAATATGGCAGAGAAAGAGAGCATGTGGCATAGACATGCCAAGGGGGAAGATGGCAGTTTACCTTGTCTCTGCCACCCTGGCCATCTTCTTTGTTAGAGCACGGCCATGGGTGGAATAGTAAGAATTGGATGGCTTTCTTATTGGCAGGCATGTTTCCTATAAAGCTGTGACACCAAAAGTTTATTGTCCCATCCTTGTTTTTTCATGCTTTTATATGTCTTACTTCCTCTTTTTTTGTAGCCCCCCTGCCCCCATTTCATTTTCAAGCAAGGTTTAGTTCATCGGCTTATCTTGCTATCTGCAGGCTGTAGAAGCTACCATTCCCTGCTTTCCTCTTAACCTGTATCAATGGAAAGCCTAAAATAGGCAGATTGCAGTCCAGTTAGGCACCTGGGCCAGAAACAAAAAAAGGCTGTGAGACCCTGAGATCAAACTCTACACTGCAAATAAAAAGAAGGGAAGGAGGAAGAGGAGGAGGAGGAGGAGGAGGAGGAGGAGGAGGAGGAGGAGGAGGAGGAGGAGGAGGAGGAAGAGGAGGAGGAGGAGAGGGAGAGGGAGGGGGAGGAGGGGGAGGAGGGGAGAGGAGGAGGGGTGAGGAGGGGGAGGAGGGGAGAGGAGGAGGGATGAGGAGGGGTGAGGAGGAAGAAGAAGAAGGAGGAGGAAGAGGAGGAGGAGGAGGAAGGAGAGCAGGGGCAAAATAGAAACCAGGGACAGTGTTGGTTGATTATAGAGTCCATGAGTTATTTTCTTGATGCAAGCTTTGGCCATACTTTGGTCATATTTGCTCTTTTGAGAATGTGTGTTAGGGGAAAAGAATGCAGAGGGGGAAAAAAAAACAAGGAAGAGGGAAAAAACTCAAATAAATGTTCCAGCATAAGCACCACGGAGATGAAAGAGCTCTTTTGGTTCCCCCATTGGGAAGTTCAGTCTGAAGGCTACTTAGGACCTCAAGGACACCATATTGGCCTTGACCTTGGCATGTCTCCCTTAGAGACAGACAAGGATGTAGTCCTTGAGAAATACAGATTCCATTCTTATTTTTAAGCTGTGTGTGTCTCTCTCTCCCTGCTTTCTCTCTTTTTGAGGTACTGAGATTTGAACTCATGACCTCACACTTGCTAAAGAGGTGCTTTAACCACTTGAACCAGGACTCTATACCACCTGTTCTTTCAAAGAGACACAAGGACAACAATTTCCATGAACGCTGAGGTGGGGAGTGGGGGAGGGAGATGGAGATGGAAAGCATTTTTTGCTGGGGCAAAGAGACAAATTGTTGCTGCTGGAGTGACACAAGGGCAGCAGGACATAGGCAGAGAGACAATTCTCCTTCCCTGTGCCTTCCAATCCCTACTATGAGGTAGAACAGAAAGCATGTGGGCCAACATGTCCCTGCAGAGTCCCCGCCCAGCGTCACAAGGCCAACCTGGGCAGCCATCCCATAGTGAGGAAGCTCTGCCGTTACTATGCGAAAGATGCACTTCTAAAGATAATTAGGGAAAAGCCCATCACCAAAAGAGCACGACAGCCTTGCTCAGTCCTCCAGGTAAGATGAATGGTTCCAGAAAGCCAGCCATTTCCTCTCTAGCTCTATAGGGACTTCTAGGACCAAGGAAACCAGAGAGAGCAGGAGTGGCAATATGGCTCATGCTTAGGGCGACTAGGCTACCCCTAAAGGTCACAGCAGGGTCCTGCATCCCAAAAGCAGATCCAAATGCCTGGGCCTTTACAGACAACACCCAGACCCCCATTGCCCCCAGGTTGCCTTTGTCAAAAGTAACATCTAGGGCCAGGCATCTGTGGCTCACACCTGTCATCCTTGCTACTCAGGAGGCTGAGATCTGAGAGGATCACAGTTTGAAGCCAGCCCGGGCAAGAAAGTCTGTGAGACTCTTATCTCCAATAAACTACTCAGAAAAAGCTGGAAGTGGTGCTGTGGCTCAAGTGGTATAGTGCTAGCCTTGAGCAAAATTGTTCAGGGACAGTACCCAGGCCCTGAGTTCAAGCCCCAAGACCAAAAATAACAACAAAAAAGTGACATGTAAAGTTAATGTGGAGCTACCTTTGGCAAAGACAGTATTCCGGATGACATAGATTAGCATCCTATTATAATCTATTTAAGTCCTACTATCAATGATCTTCAAATTCTGCTGCAGATTAACTCTAAACAAGTCACTTTCTCCAGTAGAATATATTGGAGTGATTTGGTCTCTATATGGATATTATATGCTAAGAAAATCTTCACTGAGAACATGCTTTCTCCCCCTGAAGCTTCAAAAATGAGAGGCCTTGCCGGGCGCTGGTGGCTCACGCCTGTAATCCTAGCTACTCAGGAGGCTGAGATCTGAGGATCGCAGTTCAAAGCCAGCCCGGGCAGGAGAGACTGTGAGACTCCTATCTCCAATAAACCACAAGAAAACCGGAAGTGGCGCTGTAGCTCAAGTGGTAGAGCGCTCGCCTTGAGCTGAAGAGCTGAGGGACAGCGCCCAGGCCCAGAGTTCAAGTCCCACTACCGACCAAAAAAAAAAAAAAAAAAAAATGAGAGGCCTTGTTCCTCCTTAGAAATCTCACAGTCAAATGCAGAAGGCACAGAGGTAGAGAAATCTCAAACTTAGGCTTTTTTTTTTAAAAAAATAATGAACAAGGGCAGGAACATGCTGATATTTCTGGAATATCCTAAAAAATATACCCGAAGTCTCTGAGTTCCCCCTCTCCAAGTTTCCAAATACAGACTCAAAGCCTGAGACTTAAAACCCTCTGCATACCCTCCCAGTGCCAAGATCAGATGCCCAAGTTGCAACCAACAGATGGAGGTTTCGCATGAGTACATTTTTACCTATCTGTCTGGTTCAGTGACCATCTCTCTGCCCCCACCGTCAAAAGGGCAATAAAACTCTTGATCAGATTCTCACTGCACACAGCGTTCTGGATTCCTGGCATCTACTGCCTTCTTCATCCCCAAGGATCATGAGACTTCTGTTGCTGACTCTTACCATCCTTGCATTCCTGCCCCAAGTGACCCCAGGTAATCAGAATCCATCCCCACTCCCCATCCCTCCCCACCTCCAAGCTACAGAAATGAAGATAGAATGGGGATCCTGGCCCATGGAATATTCCAGTATGGAACGGTTCTCTCCCACCTGAGCACCTCTGTAGGTTCCATATTGGGATTATAGCCCTGACAGGAGTAAGGCAAGCCATCCTCACTAGACAGGATGGTCCCAGCATCTAGAGTTAGTTGTCTGTGGTCCCCAGCTGCCATCTAAGGTATCCGAGTGAGAGCTTGACTTGCTTCTTGACTTGATTCTTACATATTGAATGATTCCCAAATCTGGAGTCCCTATGTCTTCTTGGCTTGAAAGTCTTGTGGTAGCTTGCAATTAAGTCTTGTTGTTGGCAATTTAACATCAAGTCAGAAAATATCTTTACATGGAAGATAGAATGGACTTTTCTTCTCTTTTCTAATGGTAAAGTCTAAGCTTTGATCACTACTGCATTTTTAAATATACCTAAAGGCACAACTAGAACTTTGAACTTGAAGAGGATCTGTTACCCCACCCCCATTCTTTCTTGTATATCTTTCAGGACACATTTCAATGTATGGTCAAACCCAACATGGAAATGAGTCCAGATATTGCTGTTCCATAGAAAGAAAATATGATGACAAAGAGTCCTTCTTTCATTTAATATATTGTGGCTATCTTCCCATATCCCTATTTAAGATCTGCCTCATTCTTTACAAGTTTGTAAAGTTCCAATGTGAGAAGAACTGTTAATGTATGTATAGGAATTTAGAACATTTCCTAATGTCATATCTGTGAACCTACATGTTCAAGTACATTTACATCTTTTGGCAAGAATTTAAGCAGATATATTTCTAGAAGTGAAATGGTTGGGTTAAAAAGTTTAAAAATTCATTCCAAGCTGGGCACTAGTGGCTCACATCTATAATCCTAGCTACTCAGGAAGCTAAGATCTGACCACCGAGGTTCAAAACTAGCTCAGGCCAGAAAGTCTGTGAGACTCTTATCTCCAATTAACCACCAAAAAGCTGGAAGTAGAGCTGTGCCTCAAGTGGTAGAGTGCTAGCCTTGAGCATAAAAGCTCAGGGACAATGCCTAAGCTCTGAGTTCAAGCCCCAGGTCTTTTGTTACTACTCTTCTTATCTAGTTTTTATTCTTTCCTACGTTAGTTAATTTCTGATTACAAGGGAAATTTTATCCTAGTTTGTTGACTTTGGCTAGAAAACATAGAAGGTATGCTACTGAACATTGGGGTGTTCTCAATGTATTTTTATGGCCTGATAATTTACTACAGAATGTGGAATCTTAGACCAGCAATATTGGCATCTTTTAAAAATGTGTTAGAGAATGTAGAAGGGAGGCCCTGCCCTGTTAGTTGAATACAATCTGTCTTTTAGCAAGACTTCTATGCACATGAGTGCTTGAGAAGCATCAGCCCAGTCCCCATGTGAGTATCTCATAGAAATGCCTACATTAGTCTAAGGTTCTAGTTAATGTTCTATTTCTTAATTAACATGCAGGTACATAACTATTCCTTGTCTTATGAGTCTCTACACTACACAAATAATATATGCCCATGTGTATATACATTTTGTAGTAGAATGTATGCAAAGAAATTGAACGAATACAAATAACTCAATTACAGTAACCATATTAATTTCTTTATGTGGGTAGCTTGACATAACATCCAGGTCATTTCATTAGAATTCACAACACACATACACACACACACACCACCACCACCACCACCACCACCACACTTTTTTTTTTTTGTCGGTCATGGAGCTTGAACTCTGGGCCTGGGTGATGTTCCTGCACTCTTCAGCTCAAGGCTAGTGCTCTACCTCTTGAGCTACAGCGCCGCTTCCGGTTTTCTAGTGGTTTATTGGAAATCAGAGTCTCACGGACTTTTCTGCTCAGGCTGGCTTTGAACTGTGATCCTCAGATCTCAGCCTCCTAAGTAGCTAGGAATATAGGCGTGAGCCACTGGCATCCAGCAACACTACACTTTCCTAAGAACATTAAGTTTCTTTCCATTGATGATAAACATCCACCTCACTTTCAGAAAAGTTCAACATGGGCAAGTGGGAGGTCAGGACTAGAAATCTGGGCAAACATGCCCAAACTTGGAGATTTGCATCCAGAATCTTAGTATGAACCTCAATATTATTATGGGATGACAGACATCCAGTTCTGTGGTAACACAGAGAACATCAGTAACCTAAAATCAGTGGTCTTTCCTTTGATCATTTAGCCTATAGTGGTGAAAAGAAATGCTTGAGCAAATCGGGACACTGCAGGAAAAAATGTCAACATGGAGAGATGCCATGGGAACTATGTAAGAATCATCGAATCTGCTGCATTTCGACCAGTCAACCCTTTAGAATCAGGAAGCTTATTCAGAAAACTACCACAGCCTTCTATGATTTTTCCTTTATATCAACCTCCACAACCATGTTCGATGATATGAATCCATCAAGCCCTGAAACGTTCTACGAGAACGAGCAGACAACCCCCACGACATTCTTTGATTTTACAGATACAACGAAAACGATTCCCGCTGCAGACAACTTTGAAGCAGAAAATTACAATGGGGAAAAGTCTGACAAGAAGCTTGAGACTCAAACCCCCGTCCCAGAGATTCATCATAGCTCATCATAGGTGGCTGCCACTTGAGTATGTTGTGAGAGATGGACAAAGTCCTACAGATAATTGATGATTTTGATTATTCTGAAAATACCATGACCCACTCTTTTCCCCACCAAAGTGTAATTCTAGATCCAAGTAGTTGTGTAAAGAGTTTCAAGTGTTCACTATTTTCAATAATAAACTCTTCAAGGCTCTTCTTAAAATGTCAAATCACTTCTACAACAAGATTTAGCCCATTTTTTTAGGTTCCTTATTTGCCAGTGGCCTTAATCACCTAGGTAAAGTATACCATCCCTGAGTTTTCGTTGTGCCCTGCTGTTTTTCCAACAAACGTTTGGGAATAGCAAAGTTATTCCTTGTGTGTCATGCTTTTGGATAAAAGTATAACTGGAGAAAGCCAAAATTCTGAATACTTACCTCATGGCAATATGTACTGATATCAGGGTAGGAGGAAGCTTTATAATTCAGCAAACACCTCCCACAAAAGCATCCAATTTCCTATTATGTGACTTTGACCTACAATCCTGTCTCAAAACCTGCTTATAGGAAAACAACTGGCCCACATATAAGGTATGAGATCTTTTTGTCTGGTTGGTTTTTTTGTTTTGTTTTGTTTTGTTTTGTTTTGTTTTGCCAGTCCTGGGCGCTGTCCCTCAGCTCTTCAGCTTAAGGATAGTGCTCTAACACTTGAGCCGCAGCGCCACTTCCAGCCTTTTCTGTTTATGTGGTGCTGAGGAATCGAACCCAGGGCCTCATGCATGCAAGTCAAGTACTCTACCATTGAGCTAGCTACCTACCCATCCCTGTTTGGGTTTTTTCTGGTCATTATTTCAAGATTGGAATAGAAGGAATTCAAATGCTGGAAAGACATTTACTTGACCAAACCTTGATCACATATATACATCCAAGTATAGAGCTGTGCTGGGCTGGATAGAGCTATGGCTCAGGAATAGAGAATCTGCCTACCAAGCATGAGGTACCCCAGTACCAACATTTTCCATTTTCTGTGACCCCTCAACTGTGGATGAAAAGATAGATCATTTGTCTGTTAGATTATCTATTAGATTTGTCTATTAGAGAGTTCAATATACCTCCCATATAAAAATATCTTCCCACCCTGACTCCTTTGAAAGAGGCCCATCCACATAACTACCACGGGCTTCCTTATTACCCATTTCTAACCTTGCTCTTTTCATGTCCCTCAGCATCCATCCAACCCATTTCCACTCTCTGTGAGAGCCATACCTTAGGTGATCCTCCCTTCTACCGGAAGAATGCCCCTAATCATTTTCAGATTGACCTCTACATCGGGATACAATGGAACATTTCTGTCTGTCTAGCACCTGCATATTAGGCTGACCACTTCAAAAATCTGACTTTGTTCTCTCCCCTCCCTCACTAGCTAGACATAAGAACTTCTCATGATACATTTAGTATGGGATGAAGGATATGGGTGCCATAAGTGACTGAGGATCAACCTCTCCGGCCTGTGCAGTTCTAGTCTTGGACAGACCATTTCCACCTAACATGGGAAGGCTTCTTCACAATTCTGTTATTATTCAAGGAGTTTAGATGATGCTCAACATGTGATGGGAAATTTGGGCCTAATGAATTTATTGTTTTCAGGCTTGTCTACTATTCTTGATAATTTTGATATCCTCATCTTTGTCTCTAGCCTGAAGTCTTCGCTGGCCTTAATTCATGGTGCCTTCTTTTTCCTTGTGCATTTTGTGATTTGGGATTCTGATCTGTGCATTTTTCTTGGAATTTCTTCTCAATAAATTGGTTCATTTGTAAGTTAAAATATACTACTCACCAGAGTATATCAAATAGACAGATGATCTATCCTTCTACGCACAACTGAGGAGCCGTCCCTCTCTGTAGTTCCATTTTCTTTTATTGGTACCAGGGTACCTCGCAGTTGCTAGGCAGTTATTCCACTGATGAACTACACCTCCAGCCCATTCATCCATGAGTATGTTCACGTGTGTTCCAGGCTTAGTAAAGAAAAAAAAGGGATTGGGGCTGGGAAGGTGGTTCAGTGGTATAGTGCTTGCCTTGCATGAATGAGGCTGCGGGTTCGATTCCTCAGCACCACATAAGCAGAAAAAAATGGAAGTTGCGCTATGGCTTAAGTGGTAGAGCACTAGCCTTAAGCTGAAGAGCTGAGGGACAGTGTCCAGGCCTAGAGTTCAGGCCCCATGACCGACAAAAAAAAAAAAAAGCGGGGGGGATTGTGGCACTAGCCTGTCCATTGATTCTATTCTAGTCTTGAAACAATAAATTAGGATTTTTATGGTTTAAAAAAAAGGCTGAAAACTGGGCACCAGTGGCTCATGCCTATAATCTTAAGCTACTTAGGAGACTGAGATCTGAGGCTCACAGTTCAAAGCCAGCCAGGGCAGGAAAGTTCGTGAGACTCTTAACTCCAGTTAACCACCAGAAAACCAGAAGTGGCGCTGTGGCTCAAGTGGTAGAACGCTAGCCTCGAGAGAAAAAGCACAGGGACAGCACCCAGGTCCTGAGTTCAAGCTCTATAACTGACCAAAAAGAAAAAAGAAAGAAAGACAAAACCCACTGTTCTCTTTTTGTGATTTCCATGGATGAAAATCAGATGAGTGTATGCATGTTAATGAGGGTGGCTGACAGCAGGTTCCCCAGAGAGTTTGAAGATAGTGATCACCAGCATTCAAGATATTTGGGGGCCAGTGGGTCTCATAAGACTAATTAGTATCTTCATCTTTGCTTAAAAAGCGTATCCTCAAGTAGCATGGATGATGATTTGTGCAACAGAAGTAGGGCTCTTCATTTCATCCTTTCTCCAAGAAGGGTTCTAACAGGCTGAAGGCGCACTGGCTGAGTGCAGAGGCGCCAGGCCAAGAGCACCTCCGTGACGGGTCACTGAGGCAGAGTGCAGTGGCACGCACTGGAGCACGGTGACCCTGGCCCTAATCCAAGATCATGATGCAGAGATAGCTATACTTAAGCAGGTCACTCATGAATGTAATGCTTAGCTTGTGGTTGTCTGCCTTGTTTTAGAATAAGGAACTTATCTAAGCATCATGAGTTATGACCAAAAATCACTGCCTTTCCTACTTACATCATGCTGGATAATAGTGTAGCTAGGGGCCTTTGCCCTGTGAGATGAAATATCCCCTGGTCCCCCCACTTTGATTTTTCTTGAGACTATCTTTGTGTCTTTGTCATACAACTCTATGCCCCTTCTAGGTATCTAAATGTCCTGCCACTGTTGAATACAGCAGTTGCCCATGTATCAAAGGATATAATGTCTCCCTGGCCAGGAAAAGAACAAGAATAATAATTCATTTCCTCTCAGCCAAGCTATAGATCTGACTAGACAAGGAGCATAGTTTAAAACTTCGTGAGGCTGGGCATTCATGCCTGTAATCTTAGCTGAGACCTGAGGATTGTGGTTCAAAGCCAGCCTGGACAGAAAAGTCCCCAGGAGACTCTTATCTCCATTTTAGCCACTCACAAACCAGAAGTGGAGCTGTGACTCAAGTGATAGAGTGCTAGCCTTGAGCACAAAGGGGCTCAGGGACAGCACCCAGGACCTGGGTTCAAGCCTCACACCTGACCCCCCAAAAAAAGAAGAATGCAACACCACTCAAGCACTACAGAAAAATAAGTTCACTGCATATATAAGACTATATCCAGAAGTTATATGCTATAAACTGCAGCATTCTGATAAAAGGCAATATTGTAAGATTTAAATAAACAAAGAGACATTGAATGTTTTCATTTTGTAAGATGTAACTAGCAATCATGTCAATTCTCCTCAGGTTGATACACACATATAACACAATTCCTGTAAGACTCTCAGCAAAACTTCTTGTAGGTATAGACAATATTATTTTATTATCTTATCTGAGAAGAAATTTGCAAAAAAAAATAAAGAATAGTTAAGATAAATTTGAAAAAGATAAAACTTGGAAAAATCATTGTACCAGACTTCAAGATTTATTATCAAGTGATAGTAATCAAGACTGTGTGTATATAAATGGTATGCAAATGGTATATAAATGAAGGGGAAAATGGAACAGGGAAATTAGAGATAGCTCCACACTTGAACAGATGTATCTATCTGTCTATCTATCTATCTATCTATCTATCTATCTATCTATCTATCTATCTATCTATCTATCTTTTGGTACTTGGGTTTGAATTGAGGGCTTTATGCTTTCTAAGCAGGAATTCTACCTGGAGCCATATCTCCCAGCGCTTTTTGCTTTAGTTGTTTTTGAGGTAGTTTTGCTTCCTCCCTCTTCCCAGAGCTGCCCTGGACTGTGATTCTCCTATTTACACTTCTTACCATAGCTAGGATGGCAGATGTTTCCTACTATGCTTTCCTTTTTCTGTTGAGATGAGGGTCTCATGAACTCCTGGGCTTGACTGGAATCTCGAGCCTCCTGATCTCAGTTTCCTGAGTAGCTGGGAGGACAGATGGGTGTCACCACGCCCAGCTTTTCTGGATTGAGAGGAGAACCTTACTGACTTTTTGTCTGGGCTTTCTTCAAACTGTGGTCCTCCTGATCTTTGCCTTCCTGAGTAGCCAGGATTATAGGCATGAGCGCTGCACCAGGCCTAAACCATTTTATTTTGCTAGGTTACCCCTTTCTTGGTATTTTGGTAGAGAGAGCAGACATTTTTTAAATACACACATTTGTGCATTTGTGTTTCCAGATTAGCAGCTCCCCAATTCAACCTGGGATAGATAAGGCAAAAACAAACCCACGAGAAGTGTTGCTGTGGTTCAAGTGGCAGAGCGCTAGCCTTGAGCAAAAAGAGCTCAAGGACAGTGCCCAGGCCCTGAGTTCAAGCCCCAGGACTGGCATGCACACACACACACACACACACACACACACACACACACACACACACACACACACACACACACACACACACACAAATTAAACTATCAGCTGGGCGCCGGTGGCTCACATCTATAATCCTAGCTACTCAGGAGGCTGAGATCTGAGGATTTCGGTTCAAAGCCAGACCGTCCGTGAGACTTTTATCTCCAATAAATCACTCAGAAAACTGGAGTGGCACAGTGGCTCAAGCACTAGCCTTGAGCTGAAGAGCTTAGGGACAGTACCCAGACCCAGAGTTCAAGCCCCACAACTGACAAAAAAACAAAAAAGATTAAACTATCAATTTATACAACTTAAACAGATCTCAAGAATATAATGTTGAAGTTAAAAACTAAGCCCTCAAAAGTCACATGTGATTATTAATACAGCCCTCTTAAAATGGAACAGTCATAGAGATGGGGCAGGGGACATAGCCTAGTGGCAGAATACATGCTTAGAATGTGTAAGGTTTGGGGCTGGGAAGGTGGCTCAGTGGTAGAGCGCTTCCCTTGCATGCCTGAGACCCTGGGTTCGATTCCTCAGCACCACATAAGCAAAAATTTAAAACCCGGAAGTGACACTGTGGCTCAAGTGGTAGAGCGCTAGCCTTGAGCTGAAGAGCTGAGGGACAGCACCTAGGCCCAGAGTTCAGGCCCCACGACTGGACCCCAAAAAAAAAAAAAAAGAATGTGTAAGGTTTTTGTCCTTAGCACTAAAGATGGGTAGGTAGGTAGATCAATAGGTAGACAGACTGTCAGACAGAAAAGTGGTTAAACACAATGACAGGATAAAGAAGGAAATAAAGGAGTATCCGAAGTTTTACAGCTCTTAAACCCATCCTGCCATCTCCCCACCCCAAGAAGGAGGCCATTTGGATATCTTTCTTTATGATTGATAGACATAAGAAGCCAGTTTGTTTGCTTTAATGAAAAGGTACGAATGCCTAAGTGTTTTCTATCCATGGATTCTTTTTCTCTTCTTCTTCTGGGCTGTGGTGGGCATCTGCGGAGTGGTCCAATTGAGGACTCCATGGATTGTTATCGGCTGGATTGTTAGGTAACGACTGGGGACGCAGCACCGCTTACGATTTGCACAGCGTATGACACTGTCTTCGGTATCCTTGCACACCAGCCGGCAGTGTCCATCCTTCCAACATTGTGCTGCAGGTATGGGAACAACCACGGAGCAAATGTTAGTATCACCCAAGTGGAGAGACAAGAAGAGGCAGGGGAGGTGCAGGAGGACAGGGGAAAGCAGAGAAACGGAGGGAGGGAGAGGGAGAGAGAGAAAGAGAGGGAGGGAACAAGGGAGCGAGGGAGAGAGTGGGGGAGGGAGCAAGAGAGCACGCAGCAGTGAATAATGAGAAGAAACCTTGAAGAAGAGAGAACTGAATTGACTGCTCTAAGTTACCAACACAGAGGTTCCAGGGAGAGATTTTTGGACATTTCTCCCTCCTGTCTCCCTGGCCCCCAACTTCCCATTCACTATGTGGGGCTCAAGTGGTGCTCACAAAGGTCCCACCTATTGGAGTGGGAATAAAAATAATTGAAAAAGGACAATGTGCACCTGTCACTGTGGGAGTGGGGGAGGTTTGCTGTCCATACAACAGACCTAGCACGTTCTTGATGACCCTGGAACAGAAACCCGCCAAGTCTCCTCTCCAGTCTCAACCCAGTCTCCAGTCCTCCTTCACCTTGTAATACCCAATGCAAGGTCGAAACCCAGTCTGCCCCCAGCCTTACCACATTCGAGCCGGCTTGAGCCTCAACTCCAAACCTAACCCAAATTGAATCAAGTCACCAACTGCAGTTCCCAGCTGTCTCTCAGCATCAAACTGCACACAAGCATCGTCAGACCCCCGACTCAAAGTCTCAACCCAAGCACAGCCCTTTAACTTTGCAGGCCCCCAGGAAATCCCAGGTCCCCATCTCCAGCTCATCTTCTTCCCTCTATACACCAACCTCAAGAGGCTCCCCCATCTCTTCAGCCTGATCTCCTAATAAGTTCCTTTCTCAAGTTTATTTACAAATTTCTCCTCGGACAAGGCAATAGAATAATCTTGTCTACATCTGCAAACGGTTGTGCTGAGGAGTCTCACAGGCATTGTGTTCAACGTATGTAAGGCTCCTCTATCCAATCCTTTGCCCCTAAGTCTACTCCTAAGCTCCCACCACCATGCTATGAAGTACCAGAAGCTTCAAACATTGAATTATCCCCATCCCATCACTTAGCAAAAGGGATCAGGGAAAGATACCAATGTGGCAGGGTCTTGGAGAAGCCTCCCAAGGTTGTGTGAAATGACAGAGTTGGATGCTGCCTAATGAGAGGGAAGTGGAAGGAAATAAGGGAAAGGGAAGAAGCCCTGCTCTAGGATTCAGACTCTTGAGGGAGGCCAATTTACCTGACACCACTGGTTCCCTGGCCAGAAGGATGGCAAGAAGCAAGAAAAGAAGCTTCATGGCTGGCTGCACTCAGGAGAAGGTAGCAGCTGTGCTACCAGGGTAAAAACAGACAGTCCTAAGGAGAAGATGAGACTCCTTTTATCAGCAGGACCGTGAGCAGTCAAATAGAACAGAAGGGCATTGCTATGAGGTAACCTGGGCCCAAAGACAACAAGTAGCAGATGTCTTAGCATGGTACAAGATGAACATGTTGGAGAATGGCCAGCACCCATGCCAGAAGTGCCGCTCCCTCCTGGTGTGGATATGGGGAAATTACAGCCATGCTGTACTATTCACAGGAGCAAAGTACTAGAATCAGCCTGAATGCCCTTCATAGATATGTATTAACTAGTACCTATAACATCACCTGGGGCATGGAGATATTAATTCATCTGTCTTAACAACTATTACTCTAAAAGAACAAGGATTCCAAGAGATAAATGTTGATGTCTTTCTTTATCCTTCCTTCCTTCCTCTCTCCTTCCCTCCCTTCTTCCCTCCTTCCCTTCTTTCTTTCCTCTCTTCCTTTCTTTTTGGTGGTATTGTGGTTTGAACTCAGCACCTCACATTTGCTAGATAGACATTTTATCACTTGAGCCATGCCTCCAGAGAAGCATTCGTTTCTTTTCTATGTAAAGGTCTTAATCTGCAGCTAAGTATAGCAGCGTCATGTGATTCTATGCTGAGGGTCCTTTTGGCTTGATGCTCCGCCATCTTCAACAGTCGCTTCACCTGATGATGCAAGCGCTGCTTCCGTTCCAGCCATTAAGTCCTTGTTCCAGCCATCAGGGAAAGGGAGAGAAGAAACTTAGCACAGTACCTTTCCCTTTAAGAGCACCAATCAGAAGTTGCATGTGTCATTTTTTCACTCCAGTACATTGGCCAGAGCTCACTCTGACTCAACCTACCTGCAAGGTATGCTGGAAATATTTCCTTTATTCTGATCATGGCTAAAAGTCAGGGCTTGCTTTATTAACAGAGACAGGACAGACACTAGGGGAGAGCTGGTAATCTATTATGCCTGGCTTTAATAGACACTTGTATAGGTAATAAATAATATTACTCATTTTAGTAAATAATTATAGACAAATGACTTGCTACATGAAAATACTAGTGGAAACACTTCAAGATATTGACATGGAATGATTCTCTGAATAGGACTCCAATAGCTCAGGAAATAAGAGCAAGATTGACATATGGGATTACATCAAATTAAAAAGCTCTGCAGAGTTCGGGGTGGGTAACTCATATCTGTAATTCTAGCTACTCAGGAGGCTGAGATCTGAGGATCACAATTCAAAGCCAGCCTGGGTAGGAAAGTCCATGAAACTCTTCAATTAGCCACCAAAAAGCTGGAAGTGGAGCTGTGGCTTCAATGATAGAATACTAGCCTTGAGAAAAAAAAAAGAAAAAGAAAAGCTCAGGAACAGTACCCAAGTCCAGAGTTCAAGTCCCAGGACCAGCACATAAACACACACACACACACACACACACACACACACACACACACACACTGTACAGCAAAAGAAATTATTAAGAGAATGTACAGAGTGAAAGAAAAGCTATACCACGTATTCATCTGACAAAGAATTAATATCCAGAATATATGAAGAGTTCAAAAATCAAACACCAAATGATCAAATTAATAAATGAGCAAATGAACTGCACAGACAGTTCTCAAAAGAGTATGTTCAACATCTTTAGCCATAAAGAAATGCAAACAAGCCAGGCATCAGTGGCTCTCACCTGTAATCCTAGCTACTCAGGAGGCTGAGAACTGAGGATCGCGGTTCTAAGCCAGCCCGGGCAGCCCAGGCAGGAAACTCCATGAGACTCTTATCTCCAAAACACCACTCAGAAAACCAGAAGTGGCACTGTGGCTCAAGTGGTAGACTGTTCATCTTGAGCTGAAGAACTGAGGGATAGTGCCCGGCCTAGTTCAAGCCCCATGACTGACAAAAAAAAAAAAAAAAAGCAAAAGAAAGAATGAAAGAAATGCAAATAAAAATTGTATTGAGATTCCATTTCACCCCAGTCAAAAAGGAACGTAAGTCAGCATACATAGAGATACCTGCACAACCATGTTTATTGTAGCACTACTCACAAGACCCCAGCCCAGGGAGAGGGAGAGAGAAGGGGGAAGGGAAAAGAGAAGAGAGAGGGGGAAAGGGAGATGGGAGAGAGAGGGAGAGGGGGAGAGGGAGATGGGGAAGGAACTAAGCTTGGGTCAGAGTGCCAGCTTGGCTCAGGATTGCTGTGTAGTGCCTGTGAGTCCTGCCAGGCCAGGAATGGATTTGAGTCTCAGACTTTCTAATGTCTCCCACACAGGTACAATCTGGCCTGGCCAGTTCTGAAGACCAGGCACCACCTACTCCTTCAAATATGTGCGGTAGAGGATGTGGGAATGGTGGCCTGGATCTCTTTCAGAAGACTAAAAAGGAATGAGCACAAAATCTAAAGAAAACTGGAGGAATCTGGTACTTAGAAGTCTAGAAAAGTGTTTCAGCCCAGTGCCAGCAGCTCACCCCTGCAATCCTAGCTACTCAGGAGGCTGAGATCTGAGGATCATGGTTCGAAGACAGCCCAGGCAGGAAAGTCTATGAGACTCTATTTTCCAATAAACTACCTTAAAAGCCAGAAGTGGAGCTGTGGCTCGAGTGGGAGAGCGCCAAGCCTAGAGCAAAAGATGCACAAGGTCAGCACCCAGGCTTTGAGCCCAAGTCTCAGGACCAGAAAAAGAAATCCTTTCAACGAGGTGGTCCCTATGTCATATACTTGCTCAGAATTAATAGGAGGAAAATAAAGGTGCTTCCTTTGGGATTGGCAATATCAGGGATAGCTGGAAACTTTGTTTTTCATCGGTATGGGGGGGGGTGAGTTTGAACTCAGGGCTTTGTACCTACTTGGCTTGCTTTGCTGTGCAAGTGCCCTACTACTTAAGCTACTCCTCCAGCCCCTTTATTTTGGCGATTGGTGTCTCGTGGACTTTTCTGCCTGACTGACTTTAAACTGTGATCCTTTGGATCTCAATGTCCTGTGTAGCCAGGATTACAGAAGTGAAGCACTGGGCACCCCAGCTGATAGTTAGTAGGTGATCTTTACTGAGGAAGTTTAAATGGTCAAATCCAAACGGAGTTAAAACAAATGAGAATTTTTTAATAGCTAAAGAAGTTTTTTCTTTGGAGAATTTCAAAGACATGGGTTATTTTCCAGTAGGGAATGTGGGATTAAGGAACAATTGAAGAGGAGAGGGGTTGGAGCATTTTGTATGATGGAAATGATCTGGTGGGGAGAGGATAATGAGGAGAATAACTACAGAGGAGTTCTTAGGGACAGGAGATAAAATGTACAAAGTCAAGGAGTTGACTTCTGGAGGAATCAGGAAGACAGGGCCAGGGACAAGAGGGTATAGACAGTAGAGAGGAGATAGAACATTTCCAATGGCATCTATTTTCTTGTAAGTTGAGGCAAGGAGGGAGATAGTGACAGAATATTGGAGAAATCTGGAGCTAGTTATTTCAGGAAGTGAAAACAATCAAGCATTTAAAGATTAAATAGACTAGATGCCTTGGCTCACACCTGTAATCCTAGCTACTCAGGAGGCTGAGATCTGAGGGCCACAGTTCAAAGCCAGGCTGGGCAGGAAAGTCCATGAGACTCTCATCTCCAATTAACCACCAGAAAACTGAAAGTAGCCATGGCTCAAAGTGGTAGAGTGCTAGCCTTGAGCAAAAGAGCTCATGGATAGTGCCCAGGACCTGAATTCAGGCTCCATGACAGAGAGACAGAGAGACAGAGAGACAGAGAGACAGAGAGACAGAGAGAGAGAGAGAGAGAGAGAGAGAGAGAGAGAGAGAGAGAGAGAGAGAGAGAGAGAGAAGAGGGGAGATGGGAAATTATTTGGGCAGTGTTAAGTCATATTTGAGATGAGGCCCTAAATTTCCAGTGAAGTTAGTAAGGTCTGTTGGATCATTTTCTCCAAAAAGAATCAACTGTTACATGTAGTCAGATGGAGAGGGTCAGCTTATGATTGCATTCTACCATGGTTAGGAAGCCACTTCCGGCTTTTTTCTTTTTGCTTATGTGGTGCTGAGGAATCGAACGCAGGACCTCATGCAAGCAAGACAAGCGCTCTATCACTGAGCCATATTCCTAGCCCCGAAATGGATAGTGTTTAGACTGAACTGGGCGTGAAGAATGTCTGTCACAGAAATACTCCATGATATCCAAACTGAAAAGGGCAGGTCAGAAATAAAGTCAGTGAAAAGATGTGGAAGGAATTGTTTTCTTTTCATTTTAAGAATGGTTATCTCTGGGAAGTAAGCATTATTTTACCAGCAGAGCCTTTTTTTTTTTTTGCCAGTCCTGGAGCTTGAACTCTGGGCCTGGGCACTGTCCCTGAGCTCCTTTGGCTCAAGGCTAGCACTCTACTACTTGAGCCACAGCACCACTTCTGGCTTTTTCCATTTATGTGGTACTGAGGAATCAAACCCAGGGCTTCATGCATGCTAGGCAAGCACTCTACCACTAAGCCCCACACATTTTTTTGCTAGTCTTGGGGTTTGAACTTAGGGCATGGGCACTGTCCCTGAGCTTCTTTTGCTCAAGGCTAACACTGTACCACTTGAGCCACAATGCCACTTCTGGCTTTTTCTGTTTATGTAGTACTGAGAAATCAAACCCCACAGCTTCATATATGCTACCATTAAGCCACATTCCCAGCCCTGCAGCACCATTATAAAAGGAGAAAATTAAGAAGTGAGTTTAACCTAGATTCAACTCCTATCAGTCAAATCCCAAATGTGTAATGGACTCAGTTCTGGGCACTTTCCTGTAATTTCCATGACTCCATTTGTGTAGGCTAGATTCTTATTGAGAGATGAGCAAGTAGAACAGAGAGTGTTACCTGGGTCATGTAACTGACCCTTGTGTGATCAAGGGTTGGAACCTAGACCTCTGACCTTGAACTCAATGTTCTTCCTTGATGATGATGATGATGTATGTGATTCTCAGATCCTGAGTCTGGAGTTTTTCATCAAGGAGGTCAGGTCAGGGAGATTGAGCCAAATCACCAGGCAGACTTCAGGTATAAGACACCCTTATGAAAAGGCAGAATAGGTGACAAGTGACTCTAAATGACACTTTCTGACCCAGAATAACAAATGAAGCTCTTTCTGGCTAGTCTGACAAGTTTTAAATGTTGTAGTTATTACTTAAGACCATGACCAAAATCTTGGAACTAAAAGTGGGGGGGAAATCTCAGTTGTGGATTTGTTCTGAGAAAGAACTATTGCACAGTTTGATATACTATGGGCCCCAATCAGAAGGAAAAGAAAAAAGATGAAGCAAGGATTCATACAGAGCCTGGTCAATCTCTCTCCAACAAGACAAAACAGTAGAATAATCCTGGGATCCCTAACAGGACAGGAACTGCATATATGACCAAGAGGTCCTTGAAGCTTTGTTGTGAAAGTAGAGAAAAGCGGAGGGCTAAGAATTAATTCTTGTGTTTGTCACAGATTCTTGCTCAACTTTTTTTTTTGTCAGTCATGGGGCTTGAACTCTGGGCCTGAGTGCTGTCCCTCAGCAATTCAGCTCAAGGCTAGCACTCTACCACTTGAGCCACAACGCCACTTACAGTTTTCTGGTGGTTTATTGGAGATAAGAGTCTCACGGACTTTGCTGCCTGGGCTGGCTTTAAACCGTGATCTTCAGATCTCAGCCTCCTGAGTAGCTAGGATTACAGGTCTGAGCCACTGGCGCCCAGCTCTTGCTCATCTTTTTGACTCCCCTAAAATATCCAGAGACTGGAACCCATGCCTTCCCTCAGGCTTCCTTCTCTAGAATGTAAAGAAGAATTGTACAATAAAATAGCCACTAAGCACCAGGCATTAGTGGCTCACACCCATAATCCCAGCTATTCAAATGAATATCCCATTCTATTCAAATGAATAGAATACACATTTCTTATTTATTATTCCCTTGGACCAATGAGGGACCAGTCAGATAGCTATACAAGGAGGTTATTACCACTTCCTAGTCCATCCTGTCCTCTATCACACACACACACACACACACACACACACACACACACACACACACACACACGTGTTGTCCATCTTTATTTACCTTTTTTTTAAGTACAATTAGGTAGAATCACCAGACAGGAAAACCCGGGGATGGTGTAATAAGACTGAGGAATCCAATAATATGGTGGAGACTCAGATTTGGAAGAGAGATATCAAGCTGTAGACATTTGTCTTCTATTTCAGTTTTCCTTATGCAGCTGCGCAGGAACATACTTGGGGTTCACACAGCATTTATTCCCATCTTGGCATAATATATAGAATACTTCTGTCTCTTTACATGTTTGTCTGCACTTGCCTGATGAACCCCAGCACTGTGTGCCTGAAAATAAAAGGGAAGAATGGATAAACATTAGTCCTGAAAGCAAAAGCAAAGGGCTGGGGAAGGGAAAGGCCAAGTCCCAGTAGAGAAGAGAACAGTAAGGTGGAGAGAAATCCCTATCAAGTATCCCTGGGTTAAGGGAAATTATAGACCATTAAGCTTTCTTTATCCACTGGTGGGCCCAGTTCCATCTCCCACCAGGAAATTTCTCCTCCTTGGACAGTGTGTTTGAGCAAAGCAAGAGGGCCCCGCCTCTGTCCAGGGGTCCAGCTCTCCATATTATAGGGTACCTAGTTACCCATTATCAATTAGTCACATTTGCTCTTTGGTACCCACACTGGCTGTGTTGGTGAAAGGGAACAAGACTCTGAAATAAACCCATGTAAATATTTGTAAGTTCTCTGGGGCCTGTGTAAACCTCCCATGAATGTCACCCACTCCTCCTCCACAGCATTCAGGGACTGTTTGCTGGCCTGAATCCATCAATGAAATCAGAAACATCTTTCCTGAGGAGGTGACCACTTCTGTTAGAATTCTGGAGATTATTTTCATGGTGGCAACAAACAGACTAAAAGTCAAATCCTCCAAAGGGATTATTTTTTAAGTCACCATATTCTGTACACTACACATCCAACTGTCTTCATATCCCACCCCTCCATGTTCAGAGAGAGATGGTCAGAAGAGTCAAGTGATGGGCACGGGGAAGATCCATTGCTATAGAATTAAAACTTCCCTTGAGTAACAACCATCCCAAGGTCTCCATGCACTTCTGCCTGCCACACTATTCTCCCAGCCTCCATGGTTCTTGTCCAAAGTTCCCTGAACAGGTGTTCATTTCCCTGACCCATACCCCTTTGGGAAAGATCCTGGTTACCTTCATTGGCCTGGGCCAGGAGCAAGGTAACAGTCAAAACCAGGAGAAGTTGCTTCATGAGTGATGAGAGCTCAAAGAAGAATAGGAGGCTTCTGAACTAGCAGTGCAGTCCAAGGCCTCCATTCCGGACTGTCTAGACAGGTATTTAAGGCCTCAAGGAACATGGCTGTCGAGATCAGTGAACCATAAAGAGAACAGTCATTTGAGATAAGGCAGGCAGACAAGTCATCAACCACATTTATTGTGGAGTGCTAGATGAAGGGAAGGAAGGAGGACATTTCCTGTTCTTGTGAAAAAGAGAGAAATCGAGTAAGATAGAATAGGAGTGATAATTCTGTGTGTCTTGGGTTGTTTCCAGCAATATGAACATCATAAGATGTTCCATAGGTTGGTGGGTAATGGTAAGGATAAAAAAAGAAGAGCAAAAGCAGAGGGAAATACCTCGATAACTTTGTGACCACCAGGGAAGCATTATGGAGTGAAGGAACAGGAAAATCACAACTCTCACTTTCTTTAAAATATAATTTTATGGTTATTATTAGGGTCACTTTTGTGTGTACCAGTCCTGGGGCTTGAACTCCCGGGGCCTAGGTGCTGTCCTTGAGCTTTTTTTGCTCAAAGCTAGTACTCTTATTGCCTGAGCCTTTAGTCCACTTCCAACTTTGGGTTGGTTAATTGGAGATGAGTCTCATGGACTTTTCTGCCCAGGGTGGCTTTGTCTACAGAGCTCAGCCTCCTGAGTAGCTCAAATTACAGATGTGAGCCACTGATGCCGGGCAGAACTCTCTTTTTTTAATAGTGTGTTTAGCATCTTCACTATGACAAACATATATTACAATGGTGTTCTTTCTTTTCAGGTATAATGGATTGTATTATAGACTCCTATTCTTTGCCTCTGCTTGAATCCATACATTTATTTGCTAAGCTCCCATCCCAGGGCAAATGTATTTTGCTTTCCCTTCTCTTGGGTCTTAACAGGTGACTTGTTTTGACAGAAGTAGAAAAGCTGAAGTTGACAGTGGGTAGGAAGCTAAGATTTAAGAGGTAATAAATATTCTCAGTTTTCCTTTCCTACCATTACCATGAAAAGAACATTCCCCAGTTTTCCAAGGAGGGTAAAAAGACACATGGAACAGAGTCATCTCAGAGGACTGAAATCAACAGTGAAAAACAGGGTACTCCTGCCTGCTGACACACAAGTGGTAATACTGTGTACCCCATCATAGATTGCTGGCATAGGCTGCTGAGCTCGAGGGGGGCGGGATGATAGTGATGGCTGATGGATACAATTGGCAGATCAATTAGAAATGAGTTAAATGCTTTTGAGCACAGTAGTGGCCAGGTCTCCTGTTCACAAAGGCATCCTCACATCTTTCTAACATGAAATAAGACTGTGGTCTCCAAGAACAATGAAGGCAGCCAACCAGCGGTCATCAGATTTTTCTCTGCTGACCTCAAACATTTGCTGAAGACTGAGTTAGGGAATATTTGGGAAACACATAGCATAGTACTCACTAACAAGGCTTACTCTGGGTTTTCACATTTCTGGCTCCTTGGGAACATTGGTATGCTGACTCCTTCTTCCCTGGAGCTGTCCTGGCTCTTCCTCATTGTCAGCATACCCAAGGGACCTCAGGATGACCCCAGAGACTGCTCTGCTCACTTCTCTGCTTCTCCAGTGACTTAGACTTTGAGAATTTAAGACCTGGAGGGCTGAGTCAGCATCCAGATTGGAGGCCAGTTTCTCTCCTTTTGTGTCTGCAATGAGTCCACTGTAACTGTTTCTGTTTGGGCTTGATTGAAAGATGGTTAAAAAAAAAAAGATGGGCTGGGAAGGTGGCTCAGTGGTAGAGCGCTTGCCTTGCATGCATGAGGCCCTGGGTTCCATTCCTCAGCACCACATAAGCAAAAAGAAAAAAGCCAGAAGTGGTGCTGTGGCTCAAGTGGTAGAGCGCTAGCCTTGAGCTGAAGAGCTGAGGGACAGCGCCCAGACCCAGAGTTCAGGCCCCATGACCGGACCCAAAAAAAAAAAAAAAAAAAGGAAGACTTTGTATCAGAACATGTTTCTTTTTCCCAGCCCTTCTGTGTCTGGGGGGGGGGGGGGGGGGAGGTGCCCTTATCTCTGCAGTTGCCCAGGCCTTACCAGCGTCTGCTCTTTGTTTTGTCTTTGTTCCCAGGTGCTGACCACTGCTCTCCCCAGATCAGATTAAATGCACTCTTCCTACAGTGAGTTTCTAGGGCTCCCCTCCACCCCATCCCAAACTATCCAGGCCACTCATAATTCCTGTGCACCACGAATGGAGGAGGTAATGCGGTAATGATGGAGCTAGAGGGGTCCTGTCCTTAGAAATTTGCAGTTTTTAAAATAAGCCTTGCTTTAGTCACCTATAGTTTATTTTCCACTTGTGTGTGTATACAAACAAATCAGGTTCAAAAGGTCCTGTTGAAGGCAGTTTATTGATACAGACAATAGACTTGATGCTACTTTCATCTAGCAGTGCAAATGAATCCTAACGAAACACATCTGCATGGTACTTTATAATTTACAAAGGGCTTTATTTGCCCAAAGTTTTCACATTCTTTAAAAATAAAAGCTATTGGAAAGTTTAAAATAAATAAAAATAAAAATAAGCTTTGTATGCTTCCAAAAACACTAGCTTTTTCTCTGGGCTTCAAATCCCAATTCTTCTGATCTCTGTCACCCAACTAGCTGAGATTACAGGTGTGAGCCATTGTGCCTGGCCTCAACGTTTTATTTCCTACTCTTGTTACATATCTATGACAGGGGAATAGAGACGCTGGTCTGTGTCTTCTCACTATCAAACCCTGACTGGTTAAACAGTTACTCAAAGAGCACCATGTAATAGGGAACAATTGCTCTGGAAAGACAGCTCAGATCCCAACAGTAACAATAGTGATATGACCCCATGCCACCAGAAGAGGGCCAGAAACACAAATAACATGGGTATTCCGTTTTGACGTGTCTTTTATAGGAGGCAAATCTTCCAAATCACAGCAGTGACTGGTCAGTTAGCAATGTCATACTACTT
The DNA here is from genome assembly GCF_024711535.1 of Dipodomys merriami. Classification (NCBI taxonomy): domain Eukaryota; kingdom Metazoa; phylum Chordata; class Mammalia; order Rodentia; family Heteromyidae; genus Dipodomys; species Dipodomys merriami. The sequence goes on from NW_027206290.1 coordinate 69,196,620, forward strand.
ACACATTTGCAGTTTACTAAGAGAGTAGATTTATGTTCTCATCACAATGGCAAAAATCATAGTAAATATGAGAAGTGATGCATGTGTTGATTAACTCAATTGCAGTGATCAGTTCACCATGTATATGCATATCAAATCAACATGTATACCTTAAATACATATAATTTTATTTGTCAGTTTTACCTCAATAAAGCAATGAGGCTATTTTAATGAATAGATGAGGTAAAAAATACAAAGTCCCTAACATGTAATGGATCCAGCGACCTCTCTGTATATAGCTACCTCTCAATATCCATACAGGGTTTATTCCAGAACCTTCACAGATTCCAGTATCTTCCAGTGCTCAAATTCCTACACAAAATGCCAAAGTGAGTCCAGTACACTGGCTCAGCCTGAAATCCCAGCCACAGTCTCAGCTCCAGAGGATTTCAGTGTGAAGTCAAACCAAGTAGAGTAGTCCTCAAGACTCCATCTCCAAAACAGCCAGCAAAAACCAGGCTGGAGACCACATGGCTAAAGCTAGAGTGCCCACTGATCAAGGACAAGGCCCCGAACCCAATCCCAGTACAAGAAACCAAGGAAGGAAGGAAGGAAGGAAGGAAGGAAGGAGGGAGGGAGAGAGGGAGGGAGGGAGGGAGGGAGGAAGGGAGGGAGGGAGGGAGGGAAGGAAGGAAAGAAAGAAGGGAAAAGAAAGGAAAGGAAAGAGAGAGGAAAAGGAAGGACGAAATAAAAGGGAAGGAAGGGAGAGTGAGAGAGAATAAGAGAGAGGCAAGGGGAGAGAGGGAGGAGGAAATGGCCAACCATTTGCATATGACAGGCACACGTCTCCCAGCTGCAGTCAGCTCTCCTTATCAATGTGTTCCACTCTCAAAAATTCAACCAACTACTGGGCACCGGTGGCTCATGCTTATAATCCTAGCTACTCAAGAAGCTGAGATTTGAGTGAGGATCATGGTTCAAAGCCAGCTCAGGTAGGAAAGTCCATGAGACTCTGATCTCCAAGTAACCACCAGAAAACCGGAAGTGGCTCTGTGGCTCAAGTAGTGTGCTAGTCTTGAGCTGAAGAGCTCAGGGACAGCGCCTAAACCCAGAATTCAAGCCCTACAACTGACCCCCCCCCCAAAAAATCAACCAACTATGAATAAAAACACCGAGAAGCTTTTCATCTGTCCCAGACATAGACATATACAGAATCCTTGCTGTTATTCCCTAAATAATTATTTGTAGTGCACTGACAACATGTTAGAGATAGTAAGTAACACAGGAATGATTTAAAGTATATGAAAGGCTTTGGTTGGCATTTCCCTATTGGCTAATGATAGTGAACATTTTTCCTTAGCTTGTTGGCCATTTATACTTTTTCTTGTACTTCTTTTGAGAAGTGTCTGTCCAATTCATTTGCTCATTTATTAACTGGATTACCTGGTTATTTAGTGGGTTTTTTCTTAGTTCTTTATATATTCCAGATATTAATTCTCTGTCAGATGAACAAAGAACAAAGACTTTCTCCTATTCTATAGTAAGAATTTCTATCATGAAGAAAATAAAACTAACAAAAGCTGGTGAAGATCTGGGAATGAGGGCAAAGGAACCCTTATATACTGTTTGGAAGGTAAATTCATGTAACCACTATGAAAATCAGTGCAGAGTTCCTCAAAAAAATAAATAAATAAAAATAGAATGACCATGTGATCTATCTATTCTCATTCCTAGATATATACCCAAAGGAATCAAAGTCAACATACATTAGGGATACCTGCCTGGCCATGTCTTATTATAGTACCATTCACTGTAGTCCAGGTGTAGAAACAGCACAGATGCCCTATAATGGATGAATAGCTATAGAAAAAGTGTACATATACAATGGAGTATTATTCAGCCATAAAGAATAATCAAATCATTTGATTTGCAGGAAAGTGGATGGAACTAGAAACCATCATGTTCAGTGAAATAAGCCAGACTCTGAAAGACAAGTACCCAACTCTTCTATCACATAGGGAACCTAGGGGGAAAAATAAAGAGGTCACACACATAGAAGAGGGACTGGACTATTAGGAAAGAGGAAAGGAATTAGAGGAAAGGGGTAAGAAGAGGTAAAGAGGGTGGCTACGATCAAAGTATATTACACACAAGTATGAAAATGTCACCAGGCGCTGGTGGCTCACGCCTGTAATCCTAGCACTCAGGAGGCTGAGATCTGAGGATCGCGGTTCAAAGCCAGCCCGGGCAGGAGAGACCGTGAGACTCCTATTTCCAATAAACCACCAGAAAACTGGAAGTGGCGCTGTAGCTCAAGTGGTAGAGCGCTCGCCTTGAGCTGAAGAGCTGAGGGACAGTGCCCAGGCCCAGAGTTCAAGCCCCACGACCGACAAAAAAAAAAAAAATATGAAAATGTCACAATGAAACCCATTATTTTGCACAATTCATATGTCTAAGAACAATAATATAGCATCTGAGCGGGTATACATCAATTACAGCCAAATAATATGACACTCTGTATAAGGGGCTTGAACATACACAAATTCTGGTTTTTCAGGGAGTCCTAGACCAATTCCCCACACACCAGCAATTGGCTATGCTTTAAGTCATCTCTAGATGACTTTAAATACTTCATACCATGTAAATGCTGTATAAATAACTGTTCAGCTATACTTTTCAGAAGTAATGTCAAGAAAAGAAATAGTCTGTACATGTCTGAGGCAGGTATGATTTTTTTTTCTGAATTTTTCAGTCCTCAGTTGGATAAATCTCCAATTCAGAACCCACAGGTAAAGCAGGCTGTCTGTAATTCCTTACCTACATCTCTCCTGCTTAAGCATGATTAAGTGTACGAAGAGACGCACAGAGAAATCAGCCAAAGGGGTTTTAATAAAGCTCAGGAATCTACAAAGGAAAGGCTCTGGGTGGGGTTTAGCCTCATTTCTTTTTCAGGTAACAAGTGGCTGGTTCTTGGGCTTCATGCAGCATAGTTTGCCACTTGGGCAGAAAATGTAGATCTTCTCACTCCTGTAGCACTGCTCACGGCAGATCCCACGAGAATTCCAGCATCTCTCAGTGCTGCCTAAGCAGAGAGTAGAAACAGTCATGAGGGAAAACGAATTCTGGACTGAGACTGGGGGTGGAGGGCAGTCAGTAGAGGAGGAACCACAGAGTAAAGGAAAGTCCCTGTCAGAAACTTCCTATGATGACAGTCTGCATCTATGGAGACCCATCCCAATACCAACCCTTCAAGCAAGCAAGAATGTTCCCCCTTCTGGGTGAAGCAGGTTACAGTGGTTAAGGCTGTGGACCCATATCTGGACTTGAAATCCATCCGTGTTACAAGTCAACTAGTAGATCTTGAGCAGGTCACTTCCCTTCTCAAAGCAACAATTTCCTCTTTTTGGGGGGTGAGCTGGTCCTAGGACTTGAACTCAGGGCGTGGGCACTGGCCCTGAGCTTTTTGGCTCAAGGCTAAAGCTCTACTGCTTGAGACACAGCTCCATTTCCAGCTTTTGGGTAGGTAATTGAAGGTAAGAGTCTCCGGGACTTTCTTGCCCAGGCTGGCTTCATACCACAATCCTCAGATCTCAGCTTTCTAAGTAGCTAGGGTTACAGGCGTGAGCCATCAGCACCCAGCTCAATCTCCTCTTTTCTAAAAGGAAAATATAATATATATAATAATATATAATAATAAATATATATAATACATAAAATATAATATCCACCTTGTGAGGTTTTGATTAAATAGTATTTTTAAAGCACTAGCATTAAATAAATACAAAATGTGAAATGACAGGACATCAGAAAGAATTCAAACTTCTACAAATTATTTCATAAGTAAAAAATGTTAACTAACTTGTTGGACAGTGATGGCTCATGCCTGTAATTCTAGCTACTCAGGAGGCTGAAATCTGAGGATCAGGGTTCAAAGCCAGCCTGGGCAGGAAAGTCCATGAGATGCTTATCTCCAATTAACCACCTAAAAGCTGGAAGTGGTGGTGCAAAAAAGCTCATGGACAGCAACTGACAAAACAAAAAAAAAAAAAAACAAAAAAAAAAAACCTAGAAGGAACACATCAGCAAACAAATAAATAACAGGCTGAAGAGAAATTAAGGGAAGAAGATGATGTTTTAATAAAAAAGAAATCAATGGGACATGACAGATACTGACAACCAGCAAAGGAAATTCAGAATACAAAAAAAAAAAAAAGGAAACAAAGGAAAACACAAGGAAACAAAACAAACTCTATAAACTATATTCAGCAAAACTTCTTGGAGGTAAAAAAAATTAATTATATAATAAAAAGGCATACTTGGGGGGCTGGGAAGTTGGCTCAGTGGTAGAGCGCTTGCCTTGCATGCCTGAGGCCCTGGGTTCGATTCCTCAGCACCACATAAGCAAAAAGAAAAAAGCCAGAAGTGGTGCTGTGGCTCAAGTGGTAGAGCGCTAGCCTTGAGCTGAAGAGCTGAGGGACAGCGCCCAGGCCCAGAGTTCAGGCCCCACGACCGGACCAAAAAATAAAAAAAATAAATAAAAAGGCATACTTGGGAATTCTGAGCCAAAACAAGATATATTGGAGATGAATTACTGGACACTACACAAAATTGGGTCAGTTAAGTAACATAAGAGAAGGAAAATTAGAGTATACTCGGGCTTTTTGACAATGATACTTTACAATATCATGTATTTAAGATACTGAAGAAAAGAAAAAGTAAGCAAAATATGTTACATCTAGCAAAGCTGACTTTCAAGGACAAGGACACAAAGAGACTCCTGTTCACACATGGAATCTCAGGAAAGACTGATTCTTCATGCTTCTCCTAAGGAATCTAGGAGAAATCACTTTATTCAAGTAAATTAAGAGGCATTGGCACAGAGCTAACTATTAAGTACAAAACTATGTGTTTGCCGGGCGCCGGAGGCTCACACCTGTAATCCTAGCTACTCAGGAGGCTGAGATCTGAGGATCGAGGTTCAAAGCCAGCCTGGGCAGGAAAGGCCATGAAACTCTTATCTCCAATAAACCACCAGAAAACCAGAAGTGGCGCTGTGGCTCAAGTGGTAGAGTACGAGCTTTGAGCTGAAGAGCTGAGAGACAGTGCCCAGGCCCAGAGTTCAGGCCCACAACTGACAAAAAAAAGAAAGAAAGAAAGAAAGAAAGAAAGAAAGAAAGAAAGAAAGAAAGAAAGAAAGAAAGAAAGAAAGAAAGAAAGAAAGAAAGAAAGAAAGAAAGAAAGAAAGAAAGAAAGAAAGAAAGAAAGAAAGAAAGAAAGAAAGAAAGAAAGAAAGAAAGAAAGAAGATAAATAATACTTAGCAAAAAAAAATAATTGCTCACCAAGCACTGGTAGCTCATACCTGTGATCCTAACTACTTAGGAGTTTGAGATCTGAGGCTTATGGTTCAACACTAACCCAGGCAGGAAAGTCTATGAGATTTTTATCTCTAATTTAGCACCAGAAGAGCTAGAACTGGAGGTATGACTCAAGTGGGAGAGCACTAGCCTTGGGCAAAATAGCACAAGGACGGTGCCTAGGCCCTGAGTTCAAGCCCCAGAACCAGCACACACAAACAAAAACAATTGCTCAACCTCAGAGGTTGACAGAAGCTAATTCATTGTCTTGCAAACTGATAAGAATCAAACTTTCCTCCCTGAATTCCCTAAACCCCAAAGTAACTAAATAGTGGATAAGGAAAGCATCACTTGTTTACCCACTTCATCTTAATTTAGGGTCACAGTCTTGGTGAGATTTTTCCCTTCATACCTCTTTTTCTATATTTTTGTGGGTTTGACCTCACTTTCCAAGCAGGCATTGTAAACCCTGAGCCATGCCTCTAACCCAACACTTTTTAATTAATGATATATTTAACTAATGACACACTTTCTCCTAGATCTAGCTGTCTTGATGGGAAAGAGCAGAGGATGAGGTAAAAGAATGAATTGATTTAAGAAGCTGTTTTAGATCAGAAAAGATGAAACTGATTATCTTCTCAGTTTATCTTCCGACCCTGTGTCCTTTCCAACGTTCCTATGGGTGGGATAGAAGACCCTCAAACCTTCCAATGAATTACAGAAAATAAAGAAGTTAGTTCCTTACACTCCAAATTTCCTGTGTCCAATGGGGACCTTCTCAGCCTAATTTGTGATCTAAAACTGAAGACCTCGAAACTCAATGGAATTGAATGGTTTGCTGGTGGCATCACAGAGCTAGCAAATGGGGGTGCCAGTGCTAGCCCAGGATCTGAGGGTTCTTCCCCCCTTTCCCAGACAAGTAGTATTTCATTGTGCCACCCATGATCCGCTATCCTTCCCAGGCCCAAAGTGCTCCAGCCAAGACTCACTCCGCCCCCTCTTCCCTCCCTTGCAGAGGTTTAAATTACCTGGAATGACCTGGGACCATAGCAGCAGCACAATCAGGGTCAGAAACACAGGCTTCATGACTCCCCAGGCCCACGGAGTCCACTCTGGTCTGCAGAGGTGACAAAGGAGTGGGTGAGAGCTCTGTGAACTCTGTTCCCTTTAATCAGCTAGAACACATGTCCCTTACACGTGCGTTCAGCTGTCCATTTGAACAGTGGGCCCTGGGCCAGCCCCTTCCTCCCTCATATCCAATCACCCTCCCAAGGCCTCCACATCTACAGTGTGGCCCTCACCTCCCTCACTGCCCTGTCTCCCTTTGTCCCCTTACACCTTTTAGGCAACAGCAAGAATTAATCATACAACAGTCGGAAGGATGTTATGGAGTGTGTGTGTGTGTGTGTGTGTGTGTGTGTGTGTGTGTGTGTGTAAACTCATTTTCAAGATGTACTGTATTCATAAGCTGATTTATTAAATTGAAACCCTTTTGTGCAACTACTTAAAATAAATAATCCTAGCAACAACTCAGGAGGCTGAGATCTGAGGATCATGGTTCAAAGTCAGCCCATGCTGAAAAGTCCCCATGAGACTCTTACTTCCAATTAACCATTCAAACAATAGAAGTGCCCCTGTGGCTCAAGTGGTAGAACACTTGCCTTGAACACAAAGAGGCTCAGAGACAGTGCCCAGGTCTTGAGTTCAAGCCCTACAACTGACCAAAAAAAAAAAAAACAAACAATAAAAGATACCTGGAAATGGAAACAAGAGATTTTTTTTAATTTGTGGCTGTTTGGGTTCTTTTCTTTTTGCCTTGTTTGTTCATTTACCTGTCATCTTTGGGAGGATAAAGCAGGGGACACAGAAGTGGGGGGACAAAGGGTGAACAAATGCAGCAGAGGTATTCACTAAACACTATGTGGAAAATGAACTATACAACTTGTGGGTGGGGACAGGAAGGAAAAATTGGGAGAATGCAGGGAAGGGGTGACATTGTCCAAAAAGAAATGAACTCTTTACCTGATGTATGTAACTCTAATCCCTTTGTACATCACCTTTACAATAACAATAAAAATGTTTAAATACTAACAAATAATGATAAGCCAAACCATTATCACATCCCACAACACTCCATAATATTTTCCTGTCCTACAAAGTTCCACATTATCAGGTCTACAAATCCACCACCACTGTGATTCTAATGCAAGTTAAACCAGCTAATTTTTATTGTCAAGGTGATGTACAGAGGGGTTACAGTTACATAAGGTAATAAGTACATTTCTTGTCAAACTTGTTATGCCTTCCCTCATTTTTCTCCTACTTTCTCCTCCCCTCCCCCAACCAGCTCCTTTTTGCAAATGTGTGTTTCCCATTTAGAAAGGGACTTTACCAGAAAAGAAGAAAAAAGCTCAGTTTTAAGAAAGATTTTAGCATTGAGGGTAAGAGGGGAAATTGCAGAGTGGGAAATATCCAGCTCATTGTTCTTAATAGCTGTGTGACCTTGGAAAGCCACTTGCCCTCTCGGGAAGATTAGAGCTGATGGGCTGTAAAAATCAATGCAGTCTGCCTTACTGCAGTTCCCTGGATACAGAAAAGACATGGAAAACGAAATGCTGCAAAACTCTACATTTCTGCCACCAAGTTAGGCCCAACTAACTAGGTTTATACCTCAAGATAAATGAATCCAGCCTTTAGAAATATGCAGGTAAGCCTCCCTCACTGCATAGCTCAGCGCCTTACACGAAGTCCCCTTCCCCAGATATACACACCAAGATGCCAGACAGCCCATACACACCACAATGCCTCTGTGAGCTTCTTCCTAATATAATCAAAGCACAATGATTTGCACCAGTTGTTCTAAAGGCTTAATATTCACTTCAAACTGTCCCATCATCTGTGTGTGTATGTGCGTATGTGTGTTTGGTTTTATTGAGACAAGGGCTCACTATATACCCAGCCTGGTCTTAAACTCATAATCCTTGTATCTGGACATGATAATCTGTGCACAATTCTAGGCATTCACACACAAACAGTGAGACCAAAGAAGGATACCAATAGGGGAGGAACCCAAAGCATAACTCTCCTGAATGTGTAAAATCATATTTATTGAAAATGAATTCCAGGAAATGGAAATATGAGTTACTTATGTTTTTGTTGTTGGTACTGGTGGTGGTCATGTGGGGTTTTTTTCTTTCTCCTTTTTTCTTTTACTGCTTCTTGAAGTGGGGGGGGGGGGGACAAAGGGCACTGTGGAAAAGAAGTGTGAACAAAAGCAATCATGATATTCAGTATACACTATGTGGAAAATGACCTGTGCAACTAGTGGAAGGGATGGAGGAGGAAACTGGGGGAAAGGGAAGGGAGGGATGACATTGTCCAAAAAAGAGCTGTATGCATTACCTGAGTTGTGAAATGGTAAGCCCTCCATACAACACTTTAATAATAACAATACAATTACATTTTTTAAAAACTCATAATCTTGAGTGCTGGTATTGGGGTTATAGGCATGCATTACTATCCCCATTTGTTTGAACAGCAAATCTAGACCTGTCCTAGATTTCATACGCGGCAGCCAGATCTTGCAGCCTCTTTCCATCAAGAGAGTCTATTTCAAGGGATGGGAAGGGGAAACAAAGGAGGAGGCTTCAATGCTTGATAAGTACTCATTATCTTGCCCATGTAATTGTAACCCCTCTGTACAGTATTTTCACAATAAAAAATAAATAAAAATTAAAAAAAAGAGAGTCTATTTCCCCATTTTTTAAATCTAGGTTCACCTTGTGACTTGCTTAAACTAACAGGACATTGGCACTAGGTAACAACTAGAAGCTTGAAAAAATCTGATGATGCCATGGCTCAACTGGTAGAGCACTAATCTTGAGCAAAAGAAGCTCAGGGATAGCATCCAGGCTCAGAGTTCAAACCCCATGACTAGTACAAAAAAAAAAAAAGCAAGAAAGAAATCAGTGTAGTTTGACCTGGGTGCCAGGTTTCAATCTGTAATCCTCGCTGCTCAGGAGGCTCAGATCTGAGGATTGCAGTTCAAAGCCAGCCCAGGCAGAAAACTCCTTGAGACCCTTTTTTTTTTTTTTTTGTCAGTCATGGGGCCTGGGTCTGGGCACTGTCCCTCAGCTCTTCAGATCAAGGCTAGTGCTCTACCACTTGAGCCACAGCGCCACTTCCGGCTTTTTCTGTTTATGTGATGCTGAGGAACCGAACCCAGGGTTTCATGCATGCAAGGCAAGTGCTTTACCACTGAGCCACCTTCCCAGCCCCGAGACTCTTATCTCTGTAATGACCTCAGAATGAGAAAATCCTTGGAGGCACAGTTAAAGGTGACAAAGGATTTTTTATTAGTCGGTCTGCAACTGCCTTGTCCTGAGCTAACTCAGAACTAGGAGCAGGCTGGGAAGGTAGCTCAGTGGTAGAGCACTTGCCTTGCATGCATGAGGCCCTGGGTTCGATTCCTCAGCACCACATAAGCAAAAAGAAAAAAGCCAGAAGTGGCGCTGTGGCTCAAGTGGTAGAGTGCTAGCCTTGAGCTGAAGAGCTGAGGGACAGCGCCCAGGCCCAGAATCCAGGCCCCACGACCAACAACAACAACAAAAAATATTAACAATAATAAAAATAAAAAAATAAAAAATATTTTGGGGCTGGGAAGGTGGCTCAGTGGTAGAGCGCTTGCCTTGCATGCATGAGGCCCTGGGTTCGATTCCTTAGCACCACATAAGCAAAAAGAAAAAAGCCGGAAGTGGCGCTGTGGCTCAAGTGGTAGAGTGCTAGCCTTGAGCTGAAGAGCTGAGGGACAGTGCCCAGGCCCAGAGTTCAAGCCCCACGACTGGACCCAAAAAAAAAAGAACTAGGAGCAGCTGCAGCCTCCAAGGGGGGCAAGTTTTTTCCTTCCTCTCTGTAGCCCTCTCCTCTCCAGAAGCCTCTCCTCTCCACAGGCCTCTCCATAGGACTCACCTCTCCTCAAGCCTCCACTGGCCTCCCCTCTGCAGGCCTCACCTCTCTTCACTGTTCACAGGCCTTACTCCTCTCCACAGGCCTCAGCTCTCCTTAGGCATCTCTGCCAGCCTCTCGCCTCTCTGCCCGCCTGTACGCTCCTCAAGCTCTGGGAAGCACCTCTTGCAGCCTCTTGTGGCATGTCTCTCCTCTAACTCCCCCTCCACACAGTCTATGTGTGTGTGTGTATATATATATATATATACATATATATATGTATATATATATTTACATATGTATATATATTATATATTACATATTTTTCTCACATCTCCAATATACTGTTCAAAAAAGCTAGAAGTGGTGCTGTTGCTCAAGTGGTAGAGTGCTGGTCTTGAGTCAAAGAAGCTCAGGGACAGTGCCCAGGCCCAGAGTTAGAGCCTCAGGACCAGCAAAAAAAAAAAAAGGCAACTGAGTCATGTCTGTCACCTCACCACTGCCAGTGTTCTCTGGAACCCTGTATCTCTTATCACATGAGTCAACCAGAGCTTCCTTACTATGGAGAAGACACACAGCCAAATCATCTACAGCTGCTATCAAAAGTATAACTAGGGCTGGGAAGGTGGCTCAGTGGTAGAGCACTTGCCTTGCATGCCTGAGGCCCTGGGTTCCATTCCTCAGCACCACATAAGCAAAAAAAAAAAAAAAAATCCGGAAGTGGCACTGTGGCTCAAGTGGTAGAGCGCTAGCCTTGATCTGAAGAGCTGAGGGACAGCGCCCAGGCCCAGAGTTCAGGCCCCACAACCGGACTCAAAAATAAATAAATAAATAAAAAGAGTATGATTAGAAAAACAAATAAACAAACAAAAACTAACATCCTGGACATTTTGGGTTTTTTTTTTTTTTTTTTTTTTTTGTCGGTCGTGGGGCTTGAACTCTGGGCCTGGGCACTGTCCCTCAGCTCTTCAGCTCAAGGCGAGCGCTCTACCACTTGAGCTACAGCGCCACTTCCGGTTTTCTGGTGGTTTATTGGAGATAGGAGTCTCACGGTCTTTCCTGCCCGGGCTGGCTTTGGACCGCGATCCTCAGATCTCAGCCTCCTGTGTAGCTAGGATTACAGGCGTGAGCCACCAGCACCCGGCTAGACATTTTGGAAGTGGCACTGTGGCTCAAGTGGTAGAATGCTGGCCTTGAGCTAACGAGCTCAGGGATAGTGCGTAGGCCCAGAGTTCAAGACCCATGACCAACAAAAATCAAAAACAAAAACAAAAACAAAAAAACCAGTGGCTCTGTTCTAGATCATCCAGACATAATCACATCAGCCTGGTTCAAAATAAATAACAAAAACTGCCCAGTCAGACTGTACTTAGTGACAATAAATTGTGTGTGGTGTATGTGTGTATGTGCATGAGCCAGTTTGGGGACTTGAATTCAAGGCCTTGGTGCTGTCCCTGAGCTTTTTCACCCAAGGCTCTTCTACGTGAGCTTCTAGCTTTTTTGGTGGTTAATTAGAGATAAGAGTTTCAGGAACTTTCCTGCTCTAGGCTAGCTTTGAACTGCAATTCTCAGATCTCAGTCTCCTGAGTAGCTATAATTATAGGTGTGAGCCACTGGTACCAGGCAAAAGAATTTAATTCAAGTGTTTAAAATTGCCACAACTTTGGAATTGTTATCAAAATTTAAAAAAAAATAATGCTATGTCATGGTTTTCTTCTAATGAATTGTACCAGCTCTTAAGTTTCTGTGTTGGCTTGAATCCTACCCATGAATACTGGTTCTGAGAGATGGGAATTGTAAGTGTGCAAACCCCATTTCATTTTCCTGCCTCTTCCTAGCAGGAAGTGTGGATAAGGGCCAAGAGGAAGCTGCATAACTGAAGGAGGAAAGCAGACAGTTTTTCCTTGCTGTTCCCACCAAGGCCTCTTCAACAGCGGTCCATTAAACCCATGAGGTACAAGAGGTACCTATGTGCCCCCTCACCTTCCCATTTCCTTGGGGAGCAGCTGTTCTGGCTTCAGAGCCTCCTACAAATTTACCAAGATTGCACTGTTTTCCTATCAATTGTGTCTAAACCCAAATCCTGCTGCATTCTTGCAGTGATAGACTTATAATCCCCTGCTTTTGCCCGGACCTGTCTATTTTCACTCTAGAACAATCTTTTACTATGAAGCAAAATTTAATTTTACCATATAAAAATCATTTCTGAGTTAGAAAATGTTCTCTTTTTAATATAAATTTATTGTTATTATTATTGGGGTGTTGTACAGAGTGCAGTTCTTCTTGGACAATGTTACCCTTTCCTTTACTTTCCCCAAGTTTCTCCCTCCTGTCCCTGCTCACAAATTGCATAGTTCATTTTTTTTAATAGTGTATAATAAATACTATGACTTCATTTGTTCACCCTTCTTCCCTCCATTTCTGTTTCTACCTTCCCCTCATCCAACCCCCTCCCAAAAAAATAACTTCAAAAAATGTTTTCATTTCCTGTAGAAAATGTTCTCTTACAACCGTTTTGCATCTCCTTACCCCCTGCCATATTCAATCAATTGGGTCCTGGCACAAATAGAATCACAATTCTCCTGTTCTTATCTTTCTAGTTTTGCCCTTCTCTGTCTATTTCCATTTTAGAACAATCCTTTACTTTGGGGGGGAAATATTATTTCATCATACAAAATGCCTTCTTACAACTTTTTTCTACACCTCATCTCTTTCTTACTGGCTCTTTTCTACCTTGCTTGCTTGCTGTTGGCTGGTTGTCTGCTTACTTTAATTTTCAGATATTATGCAGACTTTACTAACCCTTGGATTTTCTAAAGGCCCTTTCTACTTACTGTTTTTTCTCTTGAGCATGTGAATTCTAAGAGTTACAGAGTTACCTTCCAGCTAGCCCTGGTTAAGATAATATAACTCTGGAACAACCTTGAACAGCAACAACTGTTCAGCAAGAAAAAAGGCAGAGAGGAAACAATGCACAAAAGGCTCCAAATCTTTCCCTTTCAACACTAGAGTTGAAGTTTTGGATGCAGCAGGTAAATCGATTTGGTTTTGCTGGACACAGGAGAAAAGGAATAAACCCTCACAACCATGCAGGTCTTGGGAGATGTGAGTCCAGGCTTAGCAAGTATGTATTGGTGAGGAACTGGATGGAGAGACATACTGGGCATGTCCAGAGTCAGCCACGTCTCCTCCCCTCTGTGTGTACATTGTATATGTTGTAATACCATGACTGCATGGAGGAGGCCACCAAGGGCCCTCGGCACCTTCATTCAGACATGACCAGCAGTTATGGGAAATGTTTTCTTGTTTGCTTTGCTTGCTTTCTCTTTCTTTCTCTTTCTTTCCTTCCTTCCTTTCTTTTTTTTTTTTTTATCAGTAGTGAGTCTTGAACTCTGGGCCTAGGCACTGTCCCTCAGCTCTTCAGCTCAACGCAAGCACTCTACCACTTGAGCCACAGCGCCACTTCCAATTTTCTGGTGGTTTATTGGAGATAAGAGTCTCATGGACTTTCCTGCCCAGGCTGGCTTTGAATCACAATCCTCAGCTACAATTGCATGCTTGAGCCACGGCACCCAGCCCTTCCTTCCTTCCTTCCTTCCTTCCTTCCTTCCTTCCTTCCTTCCTTCCTTCCTTCCTTCCTTCTTTCCTTCCTTCCTTCTTTCTCTTTCTTTCTTCCTTCCTTCCTTTCTTTCTTTCCTTCTTTCTTGTCATTAGGCTTGAACTCTGGGGTCCGTGCACTGTCTCTGAGCTCTTTTTGCTCAAGGGTAGTGCTCTACCACTTTGAGCCACAATGTCACGTCTGGTTTTCTGGTGGTGAATTGGAGATAAGAGTTTCATAGACTTTTGCTGAGCTAGCTTCAAAGTGTGATCCTCAGATCTCAGCCTCCTGAGTAGCTAGGATTACAGTTATGAGCTACCAGTGCCCAGCGGAAAATGCTGTTTCTAATGCCAGTTAGTGACGTGGATCCTTTTCAAAAATCCTCCCCTACTCAGCACTTTCTACTATTAAATTGAGGCTTTTTTTTTTACAATAAAATCCTTGTCCTATAATACAACTAGAAGTTTTGCTTCCCTGACTGAAGCTTGTTTGACAGCATCACTCTCCTTCACAGAAGCACACATCCCAACCATATGGAGTTCTAGGGTTGGGGCACTGAGTCCCTGCCCAGCCCATGTCACTCCACCTTCTTTGCTGCAAAGGCTTTACTAAAAATTCCTCGTCCTTCCACTTACCTTGCCATCTTCCAGGCACTCGATTTCTGTCCCCACAGAGGTATCTCACTGTTTGTGTGTACTGTAGGTCTTATGCATGCTTCTACACCCTTGCCCTCTGCCTCAGGCCCGGTCCAGTCAGAAGCACAAACCACATCAATGGTTGGAATGGAGGGTAGTTAACTGAGGGGCAGGTTGGAAGAACCAAAAAAAGAAAAGAAGAGGTTCCCCTAGGGCTAAAGGAAGTAAGCAGAGCATGCTTGAAAAACAGAAGGAGATTCTGTTCTTGGAACTTAGAAGAAGAGGACGTCCAGGTGCCGGTGGCTCACGCCTATAATCCTAGCTACTCAGGAGGTTGAAATCTGAGGGTCACAGTTCGAAGCCAGCCCAGGCAGAAAAGTCCCTATGAGACTCTTTATCTCAAAAACCAGAAGTGACACTGTGGTTCAAGTGGTAGAGCCCTAGCCTCGAGCACAAAGAGGCCCAGGGACAGAGCCCAAGCCCTGAGTTCAAGCTCTACAACCAACAAAAAAATAAAGACAAAGAAAAGGAAGACAGCCTGGTGCCCCCAAGGACGACCCTATGGGTAGGGTCTCCGGCATGGTTAGAACCCAGGCTGAGTTTCACCTCTTGCTGTCCATTTTCCTCCCGGGTTTTGCTCCAGTTGCATCCTATTTCTTGCTTTCAACACCAACATGAGCCTCTGTAACCCTATTTCGTCTCATCTAGCTGGGTCTTCACTGTTCTTCAACCCACCCACTCTCAATGTCCCCTTCCCCCAGAGCATTGGAGTCATTGGAGTCTGGTTGGTGGCGCCCCCTTGTGGTCCCTTGGTTCAGGCACTGCAGAGCTGGGTGGAGAGACTCAACTGCTGCTGGGCCTTGGACCTTGGCTGACCTTGCCTTGCTGACCTAAAAGACAAAGGGAGGTGCCTCAAGGCTGGGACTGCTTCTGTAGGCATCAGAGGGCACGTGTGGGTGACATGTGCCCCACAAGATCCGAGCAAGTACAGCTTCCCCTTCACTTTGCCATTACTGCGCGGGCTCGCACATCTGGCTTGCAGCTCCAGCCATGAAGCTCCTGCTACTGACATTGGCCCTTCTGCTGCTCTTGGCCCAGCTCACTCCAGGTAACCTGGCCCTCCTTAGTGCAGGGATGGCGGGTTGAGACTGGGGTCTGCTCAGGGAATTCCAAAGGCCGGAACAATCCACTAGCTAGGACAGCAAGACATGGCCATTAGAAGTGTACAGGAAGCAACTGGTCAGCAATGGGTGGTAGATCTTAGGGACCAGCTGTGACAACCACAGCTTCCCACTCAGCCACACCATCCTCCACTCCAGGATGTTGTGCAGGTGGCCCTATGTGTGAGGGGGGAGGGGTCAGGAAAAGCCTACCTATTCTTCTCATAGCAACTCCCCCTCCTCTAAAGAGAGGTAAGGAATATCCTGACCTTTATAATAATCATTTCTCTGCTTTGCGTGTGTGTGGGTGGGTGGGGGGTTCAGGGATTACATCAGGGGTGTCACACTTTCTACCCAAGCTCCATCACTCCAGTCGTGCCCTCAAGTCCTTTTCTTTTTTCTTTTTTTCTTTTTGTCAGTCATGGGGCCTGAACTCTGGGCCTGGGCGCTGTCCCTCAGCTCTTCAGCTCAAGGCTAGTGCTCTACCATGAGCCACAGCACCACTTCCGGCTTTTTCTGCTTATGTGGTGCTGAGGAATCGAACCCATGGTCTCATGCATGCAAGGCAAGCACTCTACCACTGAGCCACTTCCCAGCCCTTCTTTCCATTTTAATTTGTTTTTCAGATAGGGTCTAATGCTTTAGTCTAGGCCAGCCTCAGAATTGCAATCCTATCTCAGACTCACAAGCAGCTGGAACCTCAGGCATGAACTACCATTCCTGGCCTTGCTTTGCATTTCTTAATGGTCACATTGCCCTGGAGGAGTCCCTGACAATATGTGCATGTGTCCTGAGGCTTGAACTTGGGGCCTGTGTGCTGTTCCTGATTTTTTTTTCCTCAAGACTGACACTCTACCACTTGAGCTACAGCTCCATTTCAGCTTCTTGGTGCTTAATTGAAGAGCCTCGCGCTAGCTACCAGTGGCTCACGCCTGTAATCCTAGCTACTCAGGAGGCTGAGATCTGAGGATCATGGTTCAAAGCCAGCACGGGCAGGAAAGTCTGTGAGACTCTTTTTTTTTATTTTTTGGGGGTCCGGTTGTGGGGCCTGAACTCTGGGCCTGGGCGCTGTCCCTCAGCTCTTCAGCTCAAAGCTAGCACTCTACCACTTGAGCCACAGCGCCGCTTCCGGCTTTTTTTCTTTTTGCTTATGTGGTGCTGAGGAATCGAACCCAGGGCCTCATGCATGCAAGGCAAGCACTCTACCACTGAGCCACCTTCCCAGCCCATCCGTGAGACTCTTATCTCCAATAAACCACTCAAAAACCAGAAGTGGTGCTGTGGCTCAAGCAGTAAGAGTGCTCGCCTCGGAAGAGCCTCGTGGACATTCCTTCCCAGACTGTCTTTGAACCATGAGCCTCAAATCTCAGCCTCCTGAATAGCCAAGTTTACAGTTTGACACCTTTTTTAAACAGATCCTTTTTTACTCCTTTAAGGGGATGGGAAGGTAGCTCAGTGGTAGAGTGCTTGCCTCACATGCACGAGGCCCTGGGTTCGATTCCTCAGCACCACATAAGCAGAAAAAGCCGGAAGTGGCACTGTGGCTCAAGTGGTAGACCGCTAGCCTTAAGCTGAAGAGCTGAGGGACAGCACCCAGGCCCAGAGTTCAGGCCCCAACAACTGACCAAAAAAGAAAAACAACAACAAAAAACTCCTTTAAACTTGGTGGTTCCACCTTCATCCTTTTCTTGTTGCCTTTACAAGTTCTCTACTGAGAAACATTGGTCACTGACTTATTACCTCTCAAAGTACAGATTTTACTGGCTGCATCCGTGGGGCAAAGTTCCCAGCATTCCTCTGATCTCTGTGTTTCCTGAAAATTGGTACCTGAAGTCAGATAACTGGTGAGACTCAACTTGTATACCTGGTGTACAACTGCTTGTGGTGACACGATCTTTTAATAGCTAGTTGTCTTTTAAGTGTCAATAACAGTTGCTGATGCCCATAGCCTACATCCAATCATTGTTTGGGCATTGCAAAATGATGGTATTCGATGGTATGAAATTCTCTACTTAGCTGAAACACTGGCATAAAAATGGCAGCTATCCATAAAAATGGCTGAGTAACCAAACACGGCTACTGTGTGGTTACCTGGCAGCACAGTTTATACAGGAAAGATAGAATAAAAACAGGGAAAGGGGTCTGAGAAGGTGGTTTAGTGGCAGAGTGTTTGACTAGCATGCATGAAGCCCTGGGTTGGATTCCTCAGTACCGCATACACAGAAAAAGCTGGATGTGGCACTATGGCTCAAGTGGTAAAGTGCTAGTCTTGAGCAAAAGCAGCTCAGGAACAGTAGCCCAGGCCCTGAGTTCAAGCCCCAGAACTGTCAAAACAAAAAAGACAGGGGAAAAAGAGTTTAGGTATGGTGTCTGTCAAGACAAGGCAAGAGCAGTAGCACAAGGGTTAACATCAGACCCAGGCTGACTACAGATTCAGGGCTCCATTTCCACAGAAATCACAAAATTAAGAGAGAGATGGGATTTTTGTTTCCCAAACTCCATTTCTGGCACTGCACCTGAGAAAATCAAGCTGCTTTCTTGGGGAAGAATGTCATGTTCCATTCTTGCTGCTGTGATTTCAAATACAAAGTTTCTAACTGCCTAGCCAGGCGCTGGTGGCTCACGCCTGTAATCCTAGCTACTCAGGAGGCTGAGATCTGAGGATCACAGTTCAAAGCCAGCCCGGGCAGGAGAGACTGTGAGACTCCTATCTCCAAGAAACCACCAGAAAACCGGAAGTGGCGCTGTAGCTCAAGTGGTAGAGCGCTCGCCTTGAGCTGAAGAGCTGAGGGACAGCGCCCAGGCCCAGAGTTCAAGCCCCACGACCGACCAAAAAAAAAAGTTTCTAACTGCCAGGAGCTTTCCCCCCATGTTTCTCCTTTCATTGATCCCAAAGGCACTTCCAGGAGTTCACACCATCTATCTTCTAAACTCATCTTCTCCCAATCTCTGTGCCAGATCTTAAATTAGCTCTAAGGTTTACAGCAAATGTCTTTCCCTGTCACAGCCAGACTGTCAATGGGAACCGGCCAATTTGTGTAGACAGACAGTACTTCCGCTTCCCTACACTCACCTCTGGATTAGAGTCATACATTTCACTTCTATACATACAAATGTATGTATAGATTGCTCTCATTTTACTTGAAACAATTATCTTCGTTGTTGTTCTTCTGGTGTTGCCAGGAATTGTACCCAAAGCCTTGTGCATGTAGTTGGATGTGGTGACAATGTCAGACTTGGCTAGAAGATCACAGCCTTACGCTACATTGACCAATGCTCAAAGCCTATTGTTTGGGGCACACTTTGGTCAATCATACCATTGCTTAAAGCTGGAGAGTGAGGGACTGGGAAGGTGGCTCAGTGGTAGAGTGCTTCCTTTGCATGCCTGAAGCCCTGGGTTTGATTCCTCAGCACCACATAAGCAGAAAAAGTCAGAAGTGGCACTGTGATTCAAGTGATAGAGTGCTAGCCTTGAGCTGAAGAGCTGAGGGACAGCGCTCAGGCCCTGAGGATCAAGTCTGAAGCCAGTTGGGCAGGAAATCCATGATTACAGGTGTGAGCTACTAGCACTTAGTGATTATTTTTTGTCTGTTTCATTTTGCAATTGCTCTTCTATTGAGCCATGCCTCCAGGCTTGGCCCAAAACTCGTGATCCTTCTGTCTCAGCCTTGTGTCTGCTACAAATAACAGGTATGTGGCCACCATGCTCAGTCTGAAGTTTGTATGCTGGTAGGTTTTTATGTCTTCTTATTTCAGCATCCACAGCTTTCTGAAGCTGATGCTAGTAGTAGCGTTTTCTTCAAAAGAGAAATGATGCTCAAGATCTCCAGGTCTCACATACATAGGAGAGCCAGGCTCTTGGAGCTCCAACGGTCCATGTCCTTTACCACTACGCCTTTCCCTCCCATGCTGAGAGGAACCACCCATGGCAGATTGGGATTGAGTGTAGAAGAGAAGTAAGAAGTCTCTGTCCCCTCTGCATAGCCTTCCGTGTCCATTCCGTATCTTTTTCCCTGTTTCACCCTCTGTCCAACTTCATGAAAAGAGACTCAAATAGCAAATCAAATCGAACTTCAAGATTTTATTCAGCTGATTGATAGCAGGGCAGCTCTCAGACACAGCGAGACTGGCATCTCTAGCGTGGAAAGAAGCGTGGGTGTCCTGTGGTTGCCGTGGGCAGCAGGCTTTGCGTTCTGCATGATTGGACATTTGTGTGCCTCTTTGCTTGGGGTTCTTTGAGGCCAGTTTCTTCGCAGTGACACTCTTCCATGGGAAATTTAAGGTTTCACGGTTAAGGTTTCACAGTTTGTCCACGGGCGAAGTGGGTAGCTCAAAGAGTGCAGCAAAGGAAAAATGTTCCTAGGTAGAAAGAGTACAAGCCTAGGAGGCCCTCTCTCAGGTCTATTTCAGTCTGTTTCAATCCAAGGCCGACCTCTTCTTACCACTGATGTCTCCCTTCCTCTTTGTATCAGGTGATGCCCAAAGATGCTGGAGTTCGCATGGCAAATGTCATAGGAGATGCTCCCCGAAGGACAAGGTGTATGTCTACTGCTCAAATGGTAAAGTGTGCTGTGTGAAGCCCAAGTACCAGGTGAAAGAACGGCCATGGATCATCTCAGTGCCAGGAACCCCGATGCCAGACAGGAACAGAAGAGGCTAGCCCTGAACCTGAACCCAGTACATCCCACAGCTCCCTCAATAAACACCTCTGGCTGATAACGGTGTGTGTGTGTGTGTGTGTGTGTGTGTGTGTGAGTGTGTGTGTGTGTGTGTGTGTGTGTGTGTGTGTGTGTGTTCATCTGCCTCAGCTGTTCTGTTTCCTTTCAGAGCTTCAGGAAGTCAAAAGGAAGGAGAAGGAGGGGGAGAGGGAGGAGCAGAAAAGGGGAAGGGGGAAGGAGATTCCTTATTTCTCTTTTTCTTTTTCTTTTTGAATTTTTAAATTTTTTTGGGGGGGGGGGCTTGAACTCTGGGCCTGGGCGCTGTCCCTCAGCTCTTCAGCTCAAGGCTAGCGCTCTACCACTTGAGCCACAGCGCCACTTCTGACTTTTTTCTGTTTGCTTATGTGGTGCTGAGGAATCGAACCCAGGGCATCATGCATGCAAGGCAAGCGCTCTACCACTGAGCCACCTTCCCAGACCCTGAATTTTTAAATTTTTAAAAAAAATTTTGTCCATCATGACGCTTGAACTCAGAGCCTGGACATTGTCCCTGAGCTCTTGTTGCTCAAGGCTAGCACTCTATCACTTTGAGCCACAGTTCCACTTCTGGCTTTCTGGTGGTTAATTGGAGATTAAGAGTTTCACGGACTTTCCTACCTAAGCTGGCTTTGAACCAACATCCTCAGATCTCAGTCTCCCAAGTAGCTAGAGTAACAAGTGTGAGCCACTGGCAACTGGTCTTTATTTCTCTTTTTCTATCTCAGTGTCACAGGTTGAAGGAATTTTCTAGACTCTACAAGACATAATCAATGTGCAGAAATTATACAAATAGTAGGCTTTATAACAACATTTTCATGCATGTATATCATGTATTTAGATCAAAACTGTCTCCCTAATAGCCACACTTAGTATCCCTTCCCTCTGCCATCCTCAAAGAAATCAAAGTCAGAACTACATTAGACACCTGTACACCCATGTTTACTTGCCACACAAGTCACCATAGCCACATAAGGAACCAGACTAGATGCCCACCAACAGAGGGGTGGATTAAGAATATAGCGGCAGGGCACTGGTGGCTCATACATATAATCCTAGCTACTCAGGAGGCTGAGATCTGAGGATCATGGTTCAAAGCCAGCCCAGGCAGGAAAGTCCATGAGTTTCTTATCTCCAATTAACCACCAGAAAACCGGAAGTGGCGCTGTGGGTCCAGTGGTAGAACACTTGCCTTGAGCTGAAGAGCTGAGGGACAGCGCCCAGGCCCAGATTTCAAGCCCCATGACCAACAAAAAAGAAAGAAAATGGCATATATACACAATGGAATATTATTCAGCAATCAAGAAGTGAAAGAAGCCAGACTCAGAAAGAGAAGAAAGATTTGCATATTTTGCCTGGTTATGCAGAATCTAGAAGAAGAAGAAGGAGGAGGAGGAGGAGGAGGAGGAGGAGGAGGTGGAGGGGGAGGAGGAGGAGGAGGGGGAGGAGGAGGAGGGGGGGGGAGGAGGAGGAGGAGGAGGGGGAGGAAGAGCGGGAGGAGGAGGAGGAGGAGGAGGAGGGGGAGGAGGAGGAGGAGGGGGAGGAGGAGGAGGAGGAGGGGGAGGAGGAGGAGGAGGAGGGGGAGGAAGAGCGGGAGGAGGAGGGGGAGGAAGAGCGGGAGGAGGAGGAGGAGGAGGGGGGGGGGAGAGATTATTTTTCAGTTATTTTTATTATTTATTTATTGGTGGTACTAGGGTTGGGGTTTGACCACAAGGCCTTTTACTTAGTAGTTAAGCACTTTACCTCTTGAGCCACATCCCCAGCTTGACAGGAGTGTCTTAGGATACTCTCGTTTTTCCTTTTTAATTTCTGGGGCTTTGTGCTGACCATGCATATAGCATCACGCTTAGACTAATAAGTTTCACTCGATTTATTCAAACACTTCAAATATAATCCACACCAATAACTAACTCTTATACCTAATTCTACTAAGTGCGTCCCACACCCAGGGCAGCTCACGTGGCACCGTCACTTGGTCCGGAGGTCCAGGGGAGTTCGTTGAGGGTGTCCTCCGGGCTGCGTCTGAGTCCCTGGAGGGAGTAGCGCTGTCTTGCTGGGGCAGCTGCAGTGGAGGGCCCGTCCAATACAGAGCTGCTTCACTCAGGAAGGCCTTCTCACTGGGTCTCTGCTGCTCTGGGTTTTTATATGTTTTAGGCTGGGCTTTTTCACTTCTGGCTATATCTGATCGTCAGTAGCAGGCACGGTTGCCTTGGTGACAGCTTCGCTGCCAGTCTAGTCCGGTTATGGACGAGGGTGGGGCTCGCTTGCCTCTGGCTGGGTCTGGTTTATCTGGTGGGCTAGTTGTCTTGGTGACAGCTCTGTAGGCTCCCTGGGTGTGTCCTTATCTCTATATTCCATAGTTCTAACTTCTAACTTCTAACTCCTAATCTTACAGCTTAATATTTCATACTATTTCCCAGCACACAGACACTCAATATATTCTTATTCAATAACCTACCATGTCAGTATTCAATAAAACACTATGTCAGTATTTAGTAATACACTATGTCAGTATTCCATAATATTTACTACAGGCCTGAGCTCAGGGTACTGTCCCTGAGCTTTTTTGCTCAAGGCTAGCACTCTACCACTTGAGCCACACAGCTCCACCTCCAGCTTTTGGGTGGTTGACTGGAGATGAGTATCATGGACTTTCCTGCCCAGGCTGGCTTTGGACCTCGATCCTCAGATCTCAGCCTCCTGAGTAACTAGGATTAGATGTGTGAGCCACCAGCACCTGACTCAATAAGTAAGAAATACAAAGCAAAAAAGGGAAAGTAGCAAGTTCCTAACAAGACCTATAGGGGGCAGTATCACCTCCCTTGAAGCTCATCCATCTAACCATTCACAAAGAAAAAAACAAGACCTGTTCTTGGTCTATTCTGAGGGACTACTCTGGAACTGGAGCTGCAGCATAAATGCCAATAATTTACCCAGTTTATTTTTTTTTTTTTTGTCGGTCGTGGGGCTTGAACTCTGGGCCTGGGCGCTGTCCCTCAGCTCTTCAGCTCAAGGCTAGCACTCTACCACTTGAGCCACAGAGCCACTTCCCCCAGTTTATTTTTTTAAGGAAAAAATTTAGGGAAAACAGCATTTGAGGGGTCTTTCTTAACTTTTTTCTTACTTTTAAACAACTTAGTTTTGCCTTTCTGAAACATCATGTAAACACTTGGGGTGCACCTCTTGGTGTGTAACCTCTTTCAGTTCACATCATGTTTCTGAGATTAATTCATGCTGGGTATGGCGGCAAACTGTTGTTGTTTAATTAAGTATGATATTTATGATATACTTCAACAAATCCATATACCTCATGGTATGTCAGCTGTTTTCACTTATAAGTACTAGAAATAAAGTCGTTGTTATAAACATTATTAAAAGTCTTTACAGACAGATATAAATACCTGCTGATAACTAAGTATTTCCAACCTCAATACTACAATTAAGCTGTAAAGTGAAGGAGAAGGAGAAAGGTCACATTTAAAAATTACCAGATGCAAGCCTTAGACACAATGCAGTTTTAGTTGTACCTTTTACCATGCTACAGTCTGACTAAATAAGGAAGGTTTATCCTTCCGTAAGATTTATCTCTTTTTAACCTTTGTGATTTGTGACAAATGAGCAGACACATTTAGAAGTCTGTAATGATTATGTTTCCTAACCTGCTCTTCAAGTGGCAGTTCCAAGTTTTGAATGATGTCATCTTTTTCCTGGAGAAAAGACTCTAGATCTTGACACTTTTTATATAACTTCATCTCTGATTCACTGGTTTGAATATTCGCGGCATTTAATTTCTCTTCCATAACTTGTACCTGAATTCAGAAATAAAATATTAAAATTATGCCCCCCCAAAAAAATAAAATAAAAGTCTTTACAGGACTGGAGTTATGACTCACGTGTAGAGCACCAGCAGGGAAGGAAAAAGATTAATGAAACCTGAGAGGTCTTGAGCTCAAGCCCTAGTACCACTAAAATAAGCTGGGTGCTGGTAGCTCACACCTGAAACCTAGCTACTCAGGAGGCTGAGATCAGAAGATCACAGTTAAAAATTGGTGAAATTTGAGGGGTGAGGAGAGGATCGGGTGGGTAGAAGGGAGTAGTATGGGAAGGGATGGGAAGGGGAAACAATGAGGAGGCAACAATGCTTGATAAGAAATGTACTCGTTATCTTGCCCATGTAATTCTAACTCCTCTGTACAGTATTCTCACAATAAAAAAATAAATAAATTTTTTAAAAAACGTGAAATTCTTATTTCCAGTTAGCTCGCAAAACTCCAGAAGTAAACCTATGGCTCAAATGGTTGAGTACCCCTTGAGTGGAAGAGCCAAGCAAGAGCACAAGGCCCTGAGTTCAAGCCCCAGTACCTACAAACACACACAAAAAGTATCTCCAGGCTGAGAAGGTGGCTCAGTGGTAGAGCGCTTGCCTTGCATGCATGAGGCCCTGGGTTCGATTCCTCAGCACCACATAAGGAAAAAGGAAGTGGCACTGTGGCTCAAGTGGTAGAGCACTAGCCTTGAGCTGAAGAGCTGAGGGACAGCACCCAGGCCCAGAGTTCAGGCCCCACAACTGGGCCCAAAAAAAAAAACTATCTCCAATAAACTACAAAAACAAAACAAATCTGGAAGTAGAGCTGTTGCTCATATGGTAAAGCATTATCCTTAAGCAAAAGAAGCTGGAGGACAGTGACCAGGACTGAGTTCAAGCCCCAGGATACTCTCTCTGTGCCTCTGTCTCTTTCTGACTCTCTCTTTGTGTTTCTCTGTCTCTGTGTCTCTCTGTATCTCTCTGTCTCTGTCTCTCTCTCTCTTTCTTTCACACATACACACACACACACACACACACACACACACACACACACACACACACACACACACACACACTGAGTCTAGTCTGGTTTGTTTTTGTTTTGTTTTGTCGGTCTGGGGCTTGAACTATGGTCCTGGACACTGTCCCTCCCCTGCTAGTGCTCTACCATTTGAGCCACATCACCACTTCTGGTTTTCTGGTGGTTAATTGGATATAAGAGTCTCACGGAGTTTCCTGCTTGGGCTAGCTTTGAACCTCGGTCCTCAGATCTCAGCCTCCTGAGTAACAAGATTACAGGTGTGAGCCACTGGTGCCCAGCTAGTCTGGTTTCTGATTCCTAAGTCACATACCAGCCTAGTGGTGACACCAGACTAATAAAAATTTAGTAGATCATGTGACTATTGACCTCTAAAAGTCTTCCTTTCTTTCTTCCTTCCTTCCTTCCTTCCTCCCTTCTTCCCTTCCTTCCCTCCTTCCCTCCCTCCCTCCCTCCCTCTCTTCTCCATGCTGGGGACCCAACCCAGGGTCTCATATACACTAGGCAGGCATTCTACTGCTGAGCCAGGCCACTAGACTTTATGTAGGACCAAAATCCCTAGCAAATTACTTTCCTGCTACTGCCTGTCTACCTCCCCAACTATCCGCGCTCTTACCTGCCTTCCTGTCCCCCAAATGTGGACAAGGCAGAACCCCCTCTGTCACCTCTTTCTGCTTATGTGAAACCATCTTTCAAAGAACATTTTTTAAAGATTGAATAATTTCTTTTTTAATGTTTTTCTAAATTTTTTAAATTTTATTGCAAAGGTCACATACAGAGGGGTTACATTACATAAATCAGGTAATGTGTCCATTTCTTTTTGAGTAGTATCACCCCCTCCCTCATTTTCTCCCAATTTTCCCCCTCCTGACCTCCTCCCCCAAAGTTGTATAGCTCATTTCCAACATAGTGTCTAGTTCAAAAAAAAATCTTTTTAAAAAAAATTTTATTGTAAAGGTGATGTAGCTCAAAAAATTCTTAAGGTCCTATCCATCTGGGCAGACTCAGGAAGTGCTACCGAGATAAAAGAACAGAAAAATCCTTTCAAGCTGAATGCATGGTCTCATCCTGGACACCAGCGCATTACCGCTCATGCTGTCACCATTAACTCCTATTATCACCAATCCGCCACTGCTATCCTACACTCCAAGTATTATTAACTCAGTACGAGCTGCTTTCTACACTCTTTCTGCCAGTCCTAGCCTTGTGATATTAAAATTATCCCTATGGAAGGTGCAGTGAATGAACCCTGTTAGTTAGAAACCCTGTTAGTGACAGGGTTTTTAACATGGAGAAGGCTCTGGGAAAGCAGGGTCTGGACCTCTTCCATGATTGTTTGGTCACAACATGGATGGAGCCTCTCTTTTATCACATTGGTATAGTGCAAGGACCACAGTAAAATAAAAAATAAAATAAAATGTACCCACGGCTCAAGCCCTAATGGGAAAGGCAGTTAAAAGCCAACAAAATAAATGTAATCAATTGAGCTTGTGGTAAGTGCCATGAAGAAATGATGGGTGCACTGTGAAGACAGAGGCAAGTGTGAGTTGGGAAGATGAGGGCCACATAGGCTGTCTGGAGCTCCATCTCCAGACAGGTGGCCTCGGATAAGCAGCGGGAGCCGTGCAGAATGAGGACCAAATAGGAGGTGAAAGGAAAAGCCTTCCCTAAAGAAATTACATGTGATTTTCCCGTAATACCTGGAGTCTTCCAATAACTCTGTGTGTGTGCATGCGCGTGTGCGCGCCAGCATTAAAACTTGAACTCAGGACCTGGACACTGTCTCTAAGCATTTTAGCTGAAGGCTAGCATTCTACCACTTGACCCATATCTCTGCTTCTAGCCTTTTGGTGGTTAACTGGAGGTGCGAGTCACTGACTTTCTTTTCCTGACTGGCTTCAAACTGCAGTCCTCAGATCTCAGCCTCCTGAGTGGCTTGGACTACAGGCATGAACTACCAGCATCCAACTCTGTCCTCTAAGTTTTACAAGCTCTGCCCACCCTGTCATCTTGCCAAGCACAGAATCTTAAAGTGACACAGCACTGGCCTAGCCACGAATCTACACTCTGAAGAGAGTGCATGTATAATGGCCAACAATAAACTCAGCTCTTACTATCTGGACCCAAAGCTCAATGTTAGCATTTCCCAGGGGAGCGAGCCTGACCTTGGATTCCTAGTCTCTACAAGTCTGTCAGGGGGCAGCCACCTCATTCAGACTGTTCAACCCGCTTTCTACAAAGCCATAAGATTGGGCTGGGAATGTGGCTTAGTGGTAGAGTGCTTGCCTCCCATGCATGAAGCCCTGGGTTCCATACCTCACTACCACTAAAATAGAAAAAGCCAGAAGTGACGCTGTGGCTCAAGTGGTAGAGAGTGCTAGCCTTGAGCAAAAAAGAAGCTCAGAGACAGTGCCCAGACCCTGAGTTCAAGCCCCAGGACTGGCAAAAAAAAAAAAAAAAAAAATCTCTGCTTCCTGTTTCCCAACAATTCACCAGGATAGGGGAAATACAAAACAGGATTGATTCACATTTAGGATTGGCTGAGTGATAGTCACATGGGAGTTCTTCATAATATTTTTATTGTTATTATTTCTGTTGGAAATTTTCTAAAATAAAAGTTTCTTTTTAAAACTCACATCATCCCACTATTACCAAAAAAATCACATCATGATATCATTCTCTGGGGGTTTTTTGCATACATTTTTTTCCATAATTAAAACATTTAACTCCTCTTTTTTGGGGGGTGGGGGAAGTTGGTTGTGTGGCTTGGATTCAGAGACTGGGCACTGTCCTTGGGCTCTTTGGCTCTACCACTTGGAGTGACAGCATCACTTCCAGTTTTCTGGTGCTAAATTGGGGATAAGAGTCTCACAAACTTCCCTGGCCTTTGAACTGCTATCCTCAGATCTCAAACTTCTGAGTAGCTAGGATTATGGGCCTTAGCCACCAGCACCTGGCTTTTAACTCATCTTACATGCCTGTTATCCCTGTACTCAGGAGGCTGAGGCAAGAGTTTTGCAAGTTTGGAGCCAGCCTGGGCTTAGAGAGACCTGTATCTATAACACAAACAAATGAAATCTCAGTTTGTGGCATTTTGAGGGTGGCTCATTGTGCGAGATCCTGAGTTCAATCCCCAGCAACACAAAAAAAAAATAAACAACCGACCTTACCTTGATCCTTCTATTCTTTTCTACTCACCTATGTTTGGATCTTTCCAAAATAGAAAGCTTTAGAAAGCCTGGTCAGAGGCCTTCCTTGACAGTGTCCTAGCTAACCCTTAACTTGCCTGTATAACTTAGCAATTATCACTGCCAGGCATGTGGTTTTCAGCTCCAGGAAGCAAGAGCCTTGCTTCCTTTCACTGTTAACCCCAAAGACATCATAGCAGTGTCTGACTCAGATCCACAAGGTAAGGCTGGAATCTAAATGCTGATCTACACCCCCACTGTCTTCTAAGACCTGGAATCCTAGTCTCTGTTTATAAACTCACGCATGCGTGCGCGCGCGCACACACACACACACACACACACACACACACACACACACACACACACACACACACACACACACACACACACACACACACACACACACACACACACACACACACACTCTCAGCCAATACTGAAGGATCTGAGTCCCAGGCCCTAGTAATCCTGAACAGGTGAATGAGCACATGAATGAATGCACGCATGAATGAGTAAATAAGTAAATGGTCCAAAGTCAGATATTCAGAACCCGTCAGTGCGGACTTCCTGGGTTCTTTCCCCAAGTCGCTTTTCAAAATCAATCCTTCACCCCGAGCAGTTTCTCCAAGGGCACTCTGCGAGCTACCTGTCTCAGTGTCCCCGGAGATCCGGGAGCCCCTCTGCACACTTACCCGTCCCCACCCTCCCTGGAAAGTTGGAGGAAAGTTCCCCAAGTGGCTTTATGTGAGAGCTGAAGTTGGCACGCCGCGTTTGGTGGAGAGGCCAGAGGCGACCGCAGAGGGCCCCCCCCAGACCCTTCCGGTCCCCGAGCCCCCCCCACCCGAGCCGCCGGGCCTTGGGGCGGGGACCCCGGGGCTGTCCTAACCGGGCGGGGCGGGGCGGGGTCGCGCTCCTCCCCTGGCCCCGCGGGGAGCGGGGGGCGGGAGCCGCCCGAGGGGCTGCGCGCAGCGGCGGAGGTCCAGCCCGGACTCCGCACCCCGCGGCTGCGGCAGCGATCGGGGACCCCCGGCCCGCCGACACCCAGGTAAAGCTCCAACTCGCCGCCAACTCGCTTAAGTTGCGGCAGAGTTCGCCGGGCCCCGCCGCGGGGCTGCGCGGCCCCTGCGGGGACGGGGAGCTGGGGAGGGGGTCCTTCAACCCCGCGTCAGGCCCGGGGCGCACAGGGATGAGTGGACCGGGACCAGCAAGCCCACCGCCCTAGGGCCCCGGGCTCGCACCCAGCACCCCGGGCTGGAAGAGCTCAGACGCAGGCTCCAGAACGGCACTGGCTTTCCCGCGCCCTCGGGGCTCCGCCGGGGGCCCCGTCCGGTCACCGAGCCCATGCCTGGGCCGCCCCGCGGCTCCCCCAGCCCCCGACCGCAGCTGGAGGCCGTGGCTCCGGCCCTGCTGAATTTTTCACGCAGGGGGCGGGCCGGACACGCCGTTCCCATGGCACCCAGGCGCTCGGGTTACAGCCCGAGGGATCCCCGAGTTCCCCCCCTCACCGCTGCCCTTGGGGGGTTAGCTCTCTTGAGATCCGGCCGCGGGCCTGAATCCCACCCCCGGGGCGGGGGAAGCCCCGAACCCGCTTCTGCACCCCCTCCAACAATGCAGACCGTGAGAAAGATCTTCCCTAAGGAGGGTCTGGCGCTCTGACCGGGAGGGGCGGGCCTGTGCACACTCGGGGTGCCTCCTCCCCTCCCCCCCTCCCCCGGCTGCCCTGCCGCCCGCCCGTGTCTCGGGGCAGGGTCATCCTAAGGGCACGCGGCGTGACCTCTGGCTGTGCACTCCGTGTCTGTTCCCAGCCGGCGCAGACACCCCTTTTAGGTGGACCCAGGTTTAGGCTGGGACTGAAGCCGTAATACAGCCAACCCCAAGAAGATGAGGTGTCTACTCCCCATTTGAACAAGAGCAGACGCCAAAGGAAACCAGAGAAAAAGGCGCTCACAAGAAGGAAGGACGGAAGAAAGGAAGGAAGGAAGGAAGGAAGGAAGAGAAGGCTTCTCCCATCAAGGATGACACTAAACACCCAACAGGAAGCAAAGACTCCCCTGCGCAGGAGGGCTAGCACTCCGCTACCCCTGTCATCCAGGGGCAACCAGCCTGGCCGCCTGTGCACAGCAGCCCCTCAATCCCAACATCCCCGGCTGAGCCAGTCAGTGTCCCTCAACCCTCCCAGCCGAAAACCTTCTCCTGCCCCCGATGGCTGGTCGTCTGAATCCAGCGACTCTGAAGGCTCCTGGGAGGCCCTGTACCGTGTGGTGCTGCTCGGAGATCCAGGCGTGGGGAAGACCAGCCTGGCCAGCCTTTTCGCAGGGAAGCAAGAGAGGGACCTCCATGAACAGCTTGGAGGTAGGAACCCTGTGGGACAGGCTGGGATGTGGCTGGAGGACTGAAAGGTCTGTCACCAGGGCCAGAGGGCTGCCAGGAACCGTTGTATACATTATGCACCGTTCAACTGAAAGGGACATGGCACCGACTATGAGGTGAATGATGTTTACCCAGTAGTGGACAAGACACAACCTGCCTGCACAAGGGTCCAGGACGGGGGGGAAAACTGCATGAGAAGTGTATCGTTCCTTTCCATGTCACGGGGAGGAGCAATTCAGAAACTGGGTGTCAAGAAATGGTGGGTTTCCACTCAGCTCAGAAACTCCCAGCCCCAAATCCCTCCTTCCTTGGCTCCTGCCAGTCCCATAGACACCTGAGCATGACCACCATGACTTGTAGCTAAATGGAGATTCTCAGCCACCCTCCCTCCCCCAGATGTGGGCCCTGGGTTCCATTATTTCTAAGAAACACAGAGAATTCAAAGGGCCAGGGATCCCCCAGAGGATAGGATGGAATGGAAGGAATGAAGATAAACCCTTGCAGGCCTGGCTGAGGGAGGGAGGGAGTGGTTAAAAGCAGAGAGAAGGTAGGGACCTTCTGGCCAGCCTTGACCCTCCTGGAAGTAAGAACCCATAGGAAAGGTGTGTATAACTGCCTGTGTTACGATGGAAAAATGGAGGCCCAGCACAGGTGCCAGAGACAGAGCAGGTCTGGGAGAACCTCCTTCTCCCCATCATCCACAACCCCACACTCATCCAACCAACCAAACCAGCTTTCTCAGAACCACCACAGACCCCATGTTGTGCTGGCAACTGGGGAGATATAGACTCCACCAGGGGCTTCTTGGCCTTCTAGGAAAGTTAGTGATGGGTTTTCAAATGAGTGTGACACCCCCAAGCAGCAGTTGAGAAAGTCAGGGAGCCCCATACCTCCAAAAGCCCTGCCAGCCCTGAGGTGTGTTGTCTCCTTGGTTGCAGATGTATATGAGAGAACCCTCACAGTGGACGGAGAGGACACCACACTGGTGGTCATGGACACCTGGGAGGCAGAGAAACTGGTATGACACTACAAGAGTGGGTGACAGGAAGGGAGCGGAGCCTCTTACAGGGACACCTGGCCCTCCCTCTGAGGCCAGACAGAGCAAGGTTCAGAGCAAGGGCCATCCTCAACCTCCCTTTCTCCAAACCCAAAGACCTCCTCTCAGGGCTGGGATGGTGGCTCAGTGGTAGAGCGCTTGCCTTGCATGCATGAGGCCCTGGGTTCGATTCCTCAGCACCACATAAGCAGAAAAAAAGAAGCTGGAAGTGGCACTGTGGCTCAAGTGGTAGAGTGCTAGCCTTGAGCTGAAGAGCTGAGGGACAGCGCCCAGGCCCAGAGTTCAGGCCCCACGACCGGACCCAAAAAAAGACCTCCTCTCTCCTGAACCCCCTCCTCAGCCATCCCAGGATGCACTTCTCCTCACACAGGCCTCCAGGTCCTTTCCACCACCCCACCCCCTCCTACCCTAGCCACCCACATTGTGCACAAAGATGAACACAGGATTGGGGAGCAAAATGCTAAGCTGACCTTTCCCCGCCCTCTCCCTCCCTCCCCCTGTTTTCTTCTTATTTTGATTTGTGCACTTGACTTACGACTCTGAGCTTCAGTTTTTCTTATCTGATAAATGGTTCAGGCACTCTTGTTTTTCTGACTTTGTTTTGCTGTTGCTGTTTATTTGGTTTTGGTTCTGGCATGGAATCCATCCAGCTAAGCATGTTCAGAATCAGCTTTACCACTGAGCTGTACATCCTCCCACCTCAAACCCCACCAGCAGCTGATTTTTAAATTCTCTTATGCAATTCCATACAAGTGAGCCCAGTTTTTTTTTTTTTTTACTTAGTTTTTGTTTTTTGTTGTGGGGCTTGAACTCAGGGCCTAGGCACTGTCCTTAAGCTTTTATGCTCAAGACTAGTGCTCTACCAGTTTGAGCCACAGCTCTACTTTCAATTTTCTAGTGGTTAATTGGAGATAAGAATCTCAAAGACTTTCCTCTCTGGGCTAGCTTCTAACCACAATCTTCAGATCTCAGCCTCTTGAGTATTACAGACATGAGCCACCAGCATCCAGTAGTGAGCTCAGTTTTACAGCATCAAAAAAGTGCTGAGGGGCTGGGAAGGTGGCTCAGTGGTAGAGTGCTTGCCTTGCATGCATGGGGCCCTGGGTTCTATTCCAGCACCACATAAGCAGAAAAGGCCGGAAGTGGAGCTATGGCTAAGTAGTGAGCACTAGCCTTGAGCTGAAGAGCTGAGGGACACTGTGACCAGGCCCAGAATTCAGGCCCTATGACTGACAAAACAAACAAACAAACAAAAACAGAAAAAAAGTGCTGAGGAGGGGTGGAGAAGTAGGTGTGTAGTAATTTGTATTCATGAAAATTTGGTTGTTATTGAGAAAAGTAAACATAGGTTATCCTTCCCCATCCGCTTCCAGAGCAGGAAGTGAACACAAGGACTTCTCTGGATATTTTATCTTGTTTGGGTGTCCTTTTCTCTTGCTACACAGGTAATATATGCTCATTGTAACACTTTGAGAAAATATACCTAAGCAAAGAGAAGGATCCAAAAATCACCTGGGGTCTAAGGAGTAGACCTTCCCCATAACAGGGAGGCCTCGCCCACAGTGTGAGACTGAAGGATGATTGACCACTCCAGGAATAGACCCAAAGAATAGTTTTTACAACAAGCATAAAAGGGAACCCAGGTCCAAATGAGTGTAACAGAATGGCAGTTGACATTAATGGGGTACCAATGTCTTCTAGTTCCCATCTACTGATAAGAAACTGAAGCTCAGAGGGGTCCATATGTCCAAAGCTTTGAAGGAGCAAGCAGGTTTCAAACCCAGATGTGCAGAACCTCAGAACTTAAGACTCTGATGCACAAGAACTCCTCCCACCTCTCCTGGGAGCATCACCTTCTGAGCCTTTAGTTCAAGTTTCACCTCCTCACCCATTCATTCATCCAGAAATCCTTCCAAGTTGTCTATCAGGGACCAGGATGCTGGAGACAGAGCAGAGAGTCAGGTAGCTAGGTCCCCTGGCTTTTAGGCTGGAGAGGGCAGATTTGCTTTCTAGAGGCAGTTGAGAATTCCATCAGGGCAGAATCCAGTAATCAGATTGGATGTCCCATACTAGAGAATGGGGAGAAAGGCTGTTGGACCAGAAAGCAGGATCTAGTCACACAGCTTGCTGTGTGGAGAGAGTTCCCAGAGGGGCCTGAGCAGGAACAGCAGCCTTCCTGGAACAGGCATCTCATCCTTTCCATGCATGGGGCTAGATGATCATGTGCGGTCAGACAGGCAGGATCTAAGCGAACCTGATGGGTCTTTGGCTCATCTAGTACTGCCTGGCTTAGCTGACTGTTGCAGTTACCTGAAACATATTGCAAAATTAGAATCTCAAGTCCCACTCAGACCGAATGAATAACAACCTCTAAATGGGGGCTCTGGAACCTCCATTTTCAATTACATGCTCAATGGCTACCACTCCAAGTACCAACTGGATTTGGTGATCCTAACACATAGAAATGCACCCACATGTGTGTGTATATGAATGAAAGGCTAGCTGCCCTCCTGTCTTCTAGATAGGAAACTGCGATGCAGGGGAGAGGAACCTGTCCCCCATAGTCAAGGATGAAAGCCCCTATCTATCTGACATCACCCAAGGTTATTTGGCCTGGGGAATGATCCGTGTGGCTGTTGAGAACTTAGGCCTTTGTCAATGATATTGACCGACCATGGATCTTTCACCTATTATGTTTATGATATTATTTTCCTGATTTCATCTCTTACAGCCAAAGCTTCTAACCACACCCTCTATGTGTTTCACTCTCTAGGCCATGACACCAACTATACTCTTTTGTCTAAAAATCTCTTCTGTCTTGCTGGGTATGCTTAGACCATTCACTAGTCCACTTACTGGCCCTCCCACACACTCTGCTAGGCTGAGCTCATGCCTTGCCCCATGGCTTCTCTGGCCACCTGTATATGCCTTTCCTAATGCTAATACACTGTGACTTTCCATCCCCAGAGGCTCTGACCATGAACTTGGAGACCATAACTGTGTCTTATTAAACACTTAGAAGCATTATCACCCAAGTGGTCCCTGACAATCCAAAATGGAAGTTCAACCTCACTTCAATTCTTTCCTAGGGGCTTGAACTCAAGGCCTTGCACTTACTAGGCAGCTGAGCCACAATTCCAGCCTTCTTCACTAGATAGGCCCAGTGTCAAACCAAAATCCTCCTAACCTATGCTTCTCATGCAACTAGGATTACAGGCATACATGGCAACTTGAGTTATTGTTGAGATGGAGTCTCACTACTCACTAACATTTTGTGTGAGCCAACTGGTATTTCAATCCTCCCAATTGCTACCTCCTCAGCAACTGGGATTATAGGGATGAACCACTATGCCCAGCTCAGGACACCACCTCTTAAAAGTACCCTCTGACATGCACATTCACAGTTGCTGCTGCTTCTGTCCCTTCAAAAGAGTCCTGAAAAGAGCCTCTTCTAAAGTCAGCCTCCTGTCCTCACTTCCCTCACTTCTTTGTTTTTCAAAAAAATTCTGGACAGGGCTGGGAAGGTGGCTCAGTGGTAGAGCGCTTGCCTTGCATGCATGAAGCCCT
Organism: Dipodomys merriami; assembly: GCF_024711535.1. Lineage (NCBI taxonomy): Eukaryota > Metazoa > Chordata > Mammalia > Rodentia > Heteromyidae > Dipodomys > Dipodomys merriami. Next base: position 69,232,011 of record NW_027206290.1, read on the forward strand.
GGGTTCAATTCCTCAGCACCACATAAGCAAAAAGAAAAAAGCCGGAAGTGGCGCTGTGGCTCAAGTGGTAGAGTGCTAGCCTTGAGCTGAAGAGCTGAGGGACAGCGCCCAGGCCCAGAGTTCAGGCCCCACAACCGGACCCAAAAAAATTCTGAACCACAGATGTCTAAAAAGGACGTCTGGTAAGGCCACACTCTCCTCAGAGACCAGACAAAGAGGTGAAGAGACAAAGCCAAAAAGCCCCCTCAGCAGGAAGGACACCAAGTCCTGTGCCAGGCCACAAAAGTCATCAATGAATGGAAGAGTCAAAGCAAGTCCTGTCTACCTGATTTTTCAAGCAGAGAAACTGAGGCTCAGAGGGGATGGGTAGTTTTCCCCAGGTGACATACAGGATTATACCAGAATCTGTCCCCCTACATGGTCTAGAGTAGTACCTGAACTCCAGCCCCACTCTAGGGGCTTGAACTCTGGGCCTGGGCACTGTCCCTGAGCAAGGCTAGTGCTCTTCCACTGGAGCCACAGCGCCACTTCTGGCTTTTTCTGAGTAGTTTATTGGAGATAAGAGTCTCACAGACTTTATTGCCTGGGCTGGCTTTGAACCACGATCCTCAGATCTCAGCCTCCTGAGTAGCTAGGATTATAGGTGTGAGCCCCTGGTGCCAGGCCCTAGCCCCACTCTTTACACCAACCGCAGCTCTCTCTCAGGCAGGGCCTAGGCAGCGCCTGAGGATGGCCCATCCTTCCCCCGCAGGATGGAAGCTGGAGCCAGGAGTCATGCCTGCAGGTGGGCAGCGCCTATGTCATCGTGTACTCCATCGCAGACCGAGGCAGCTTCGAGAGCGCCTCAGAGCTCCGCATCCAGCTGCGCCGCACACATCGTGCGGACCACGTGCCCATCATCCTTGTGGGCAACAAGGCAGACCTGGCCCGCTGCAGGGAAGTTTCTGTGGAAGGTAAGCCTTGGCCCTGCCCTCTGACCCTCAGCCCCAACCCATCCCTATCCTGCAAGCTACCTGCCTGGGCTGGAAAGCTCTCTCAACAACTCCCTCCCCCCTCCTCCCCTGCAAAAAGAATTCCCAAGTTCTGCCAGCCCTTCTACCCTACCCTGAATACCCATGGCCTCTGCCTTATCCTGACAACCCCACTTTGTTGGCGTCAGTCCCTCTACTTCTCCAGCCTCACCCAATCCTGCTCCCAGAGATGAATTTGTCACTTCTTTGCTTAAAATCCCCCCTGGGGCTCCAATGCCCACCCTCAGGGACACCTTATCCTACATACACACATCATACCACATGATTGGCCCCCAATTTTTCAAGGGGTTACACTGACAAGCTGAAAAAAGCAAAAACAAAACAACAAAAACTTACTGGCTCCAAAACAAAGTAATGAAGAGATTATAAAGTCAATTTTTACAACGCCTTGTCTTAAAAAAAGAAAAAAATTCTTGATAGGGGCTAGTCAGCTACTAAAATCAAAATGTTGAATGTTATTTATAAATTATAATTACTGGGGGATGGAGAATATTTTAATACACTCTACATTTCTGGTAGGGCCCATAAAAATCATAAAAATTATCCTACTGCCAGGTGTGGTGGCTCACCCCTGTAATCCTACCAGCTTAGGAGGCTGAGATCTGAGGATTTTAGAAAAGTTCATGAGACTCTTCATCACCAATTAACTACCAAAAAGCCAGAAATGAAGCTGTGGCTCAAAAAAAAACTCAGGGACAGCACCCAGGCCCTGAGTTCAAGCCCCAAGACTGGCCACACACACACACACACACACACACACACACACACACACACACACACACACACACACACACACACACACACACACACACACCACCTTACTCATAGAGTAGAACCTTAAAAACATGAAAAGTGAGACTCAGAAAGGGAAAGTGAGTTCCACAGACCTAGCATTGAGGATTGGAATTCTGGCCACTGTCTCCAAGCCCAGTGTCCTCCTGGAAGTGGAAGACCATATATTTTGCAGACAGACAATCCCCAAAACACTGTAACATAATGTGCAGATTGTTAAGAACACAGACCCATCCTACACTTACAGAATTGGAATCCTCAGGGTGGGCCCAGAATCTGCACTTTCACAAGCCCTTCCTGGTACTAATCTTAGGCCTCTGACCTGGCAATTCAGCCTGGTCCTGGTCTCCCTGCCCTCCCAGCCTCGTTCTGCTGCCTGTTATCTATCAGTATATACCTGTTATCTATCAGTATATACCTGTTATCTATCAGTTTATACTAGCCCGAATTAGCTCCACAATGCTTTAGCTGACCCTCCTGCCCTCCCCAGCCCCCCCTTCCCACACCACACCTGCACCAGGTGGGGCACAGGGAAAACTGCTGCCAGTAGAGTCTGAACACACCTCCTTTGTCTCCGCCCTCTGTTTTTGGCTCCACCCACCTCGGCTCTCCTGACCTCGCCCCTTCAGAGGGCCGCGCCTGCGCCGTGGTGTTCGACTGCAAATTTATCGAGACTTCAGCCACTCTGCAGCACAACGTGGCCGAGCTCTTCGAGGGCGTGGTGCGCCAACTGCGCTTGCGCCGCCGGGACAGTGCGGCCGCGCAGCCGCCCCCGGCCCCGCGACGCCGGGCCAGCCTGGGCCAGCGCGCGCGGCGTTTCCTGGCTCGCCTGACGGCCCGCAGCGCCGGCCGCCGGGCGCTGAAAGCCCGCTCCAAGTCCTGTCACAATCTGGCCGTGCTCTGAGGCCGCGCCCCGGCCTGGCGGTGCGGGACGCTGCGGGGCACCGTTGCCTGGAGTCGGAGGGCGCACCTGGACCCGGGGCGTGGCCTGAAGGACCCTTCGCCCAGAGAAGTGAGGGTCGGACTGCGGGGCCGTGTAGCACCCAGCGTGGGCACACGTAGTACTGTCTGCTTGTAAATACCTTCCCTGTCCCTGGGCTCTGAGCAACACCCCCCCCACACACACACACCCCGAAAACTCCCACAAATAAAGCAGCCCAGGATGCCCTGTCTCAACAGGCAGACCTGTCCTCCGGTTCTGCCTGGCGTCTCCACCCGGCCCCGCCCATCTGCACTGCTAACTGCGCCTCCTGGCCAATCTCGGGGGACCAGCTGTCCACTTGGGCCTTTCCCCCAACCTCTGGATACAGTTAGGCACAGTCCCTGGCCCAGGGCTTTGAGAGGAACACGGAGATCACAAAGCAACCACAATGTCATGTGACCTGCTATTGTTTCCCAATTCGTTCTCTTTTTTTTTTTTTTAAACTGCAGTCATAAATTATTATCTGGACGGAACTATCATCTTGGCAAAATAGTAATAGCTGATGTTTGTTCATCTGCAGAAGCCCTGAGAGGAGGATACTTAGTACCTTTACCCATCTTTGACTAATCAAGATTAGTCAAAACTAATCGAGACAGGATCAGACAATTACTGCAAGGGAAGTTGCCAGGATTCCAGGTCAGGCTGGGTCCACTAGAGTCTGTGTGTGACTTTTTCACAGTCTTTCAAAAGTGTGTTAGGGAAGATGAGGTATGATGGCACATACCTGTAATCCCAGCTACTCAGGAGGAGAGATAGAAGGATCCTGATCTGTGGCCTTCTGAGGTAAGACCTCATAAAAAAAAAAAAAAATTAAAGCAAAAGGGGCTATCGGTATGTCTTGGTGGTTGAGTGTTTACTGGCAAGCTTAAGGCCCTGAGTTCATTTCCCAGTATGCTTAAAAACTGAGAGGAAAAAAGAATGTGTGTTGGGGGGGAGGGGAGTTGGGGGTACACTCCTAGAGTAAGAGTATATTTCTACATGTGTAAAGTTGTGGGTTCCAAATCAGCACTGGGAGAGAAGGAAAAGGGGAGAGGGAACAAGGGAGAAAGTAAGGGGGGGGGGGAGAGGAGAAGGGGAGAGGAGAAGAGGGGAGAGGAGAAGAGAGGGGAAAAGAAAAAGAAAAAAGGCAGAGGAGGTAATGTTAAAACTCTTTGGGGGGGGGAGATTTTTATACATTCTGCATACTTTTGAAAGAACAATGGGCATGAACTCTATGAAACACAAATTTATTCACCCCCAAGACAGACCCCAATTTTTAGTCCCACCTACTCATTTTCAAAAGTGGAAACTGAAGCCCAGAGAGATGAGTGAGCAGCCTAGTATCACTGGGCCCTGGAGTTCTGGGTCCTCCTCCTCCGCCCAGCTCCCTCTGGCTGTGAGGGAGGAAGGAGACAGAGAAGCATCCATCCGGGCTGGGGTCAGAGCTGGGTGTAAGGGGTCAGGTCAGGAGTTTCCAGCTTGCGGAGGGGGAGGGTGTCACTCCTCTGAGAAGAGAACAGGACACCATCAGTTAGGACCATGGTGTCTCTGATGCCTGACACCCTGTCTGCCCCTAACCAGCTGCCTGTCCAGATGCTTGAGCCCTGTACTGGGCCAGGTCCTGGCTGCAGAGAACACAGGACAGGGCAAGACCTCAGGCAGAGAGGGTAAAGCACATCTTCCAGCGGTGCCCCTCCCTCTGTGGTGGCCCCCATCCCAACCCCAGCCAGGGGAAGGGAGGAAGAAGAGGGTCTTCCCCACCCTGAGCTGTCTCCGGCTGTGGTGGGAGGGTGGGGGGAAGGGTTATAACTGTGGAAAGTTGGCAAAAGCAACCAGCAGCAGCCGGGAGAGTGGAAAAAATGATATCAAACCCGGAAAAATGCAGGCCAAGCCGGATGAAGGGCTGGAGTCAGCCCTGGGAGGGAGGAGGGAGCAGGACAACGACAGAGACTGAGAAAGAGGGGCCAGGGAGAGTTCATGAGCAGGACCCACAAAAGCGAGGGGCGTGGCCTTCTGTCCCTCCTTTCTTTCTTTATTTTATTTATTTATTTTGGCCACCGTGGGGCTTGAACACTGGGCCTGGGCGCTGTCCCTCAGCTCTTCAGCTCAAAGCTAGTGCTCTACCACTTGAGGCACAGCACCACTTCCAGTTTTCTGGTGGTTAATCGGAGCTAAGAGTCTCATAGACTTTCCTGCCCCGGCTGCCTTTGAACTACACTCCTCACTCAGATCTCAGCCTCCCTCATGTTCCAAACATATGCTAAACTAAAATAATAATAAATAAGGTTCTTGGCACAATCCCTATGTCTAAGAAAAGTGTTCAGTGTTGGCTGCCACAGTCACGTCTTAACAACTGAGGGACCCATAGGTAGGCAGGCTAGCCTAGCACTGGTGGCTCACGCCTGTAATCCTAGCTACTCAGAAAGCTGACTGAGTATCACAGTTTGAAGCCAACCTGGGAAGAAATGCCTGTGAGACGCTTATCACCAATTAATCACTAAAAAGCCAGAAATGGAGCTGTGACTCAAGAGGTAAAACACCAACCTTGAGTGGAAAAAGCTAAAGGACAGTGCCTTGAATTCAAGACCCAGTACCAGCACACACACACACACACACACACACACACACACACACACACACACACACACACACACACACGCTGGAGGTGGTAGAGTGGCTCAAGTGGTAGAGTGCCAACTAGGCAAGCAAGAAGAACTAATATAAGGCCCTGAGTTCAAACCTCAGTACCCAAATATATATGTGAGAGAGAGAGTAAGGGGAGAGAGAGAGACAAAGAGAGAGGGAGAGAGAGAGGGAGAGGGAGAGAGAGGGAGAGAGAGGCTAAGACGATGAAGTCTGTGAAGCTCTGTCTAGCCATGATGCCACCGGAGAACTTTAGAAAACTTTTGTGCCTCAGTTTTCCCATCTGCAAAATAAAGGGATTGCATCTGAACTTAGGCACTGTAATTATGTGCCCCCATATCTGTTGTCCGACCTCCCCCAGAAGCAGGAATGGGATTTAAGTGCTGCTCTGACTTAGCACCTACGATGATGCAGGGCTTGTACAGGTGTTCAGTAAACACCGATTGAATGGTCTAACTCACTGACAGGAGAAATGGCCCTTCCCATCCCCACTTCTCATACCCAGATGTGTGTGAACAAAACACAGCTGACAGAGCATGTGAGAAAACCACGAGACTGTAACGAAGGCACAGACCATATGGTTTGGAAAGTTCCTTCTCGTCCATAAAAACAGAGATCACTAATGATGTCAGCTCTGTCTGTGAGCTGGCACTGGGTATCCCGCCGTGCCAGGTCATGATTTCTCATCTCGTCTCTGCAGAGTAGGAACCACTGAACAGATCAGCTCATTGAAGGAAGAGAAGCTAAGAAATCGATCCAAGACCGCACAACCTCAGAAGGCTGTGCAGAGGCAGGCTGGACACTGATGCCTTAATTATAGGATTCGAGAAACAGAAGAGCAGAGAGAGGAGATGAACTAATCACTGAAGCCACAGCTCTCTTACTATATTCCAAGTGCTCTTCTAGGTGCTTTTCATAATGGACTTATTAAAGGCTCAAATCTACCGGTAGGATTACCACACCAGTTTTCAAGTGGAGAAAGGAGAGCACAGAGAGGGTTCAGCACTCTGCCAAGATTTCACAGCAAATAGCAGAGCCAGGATTCAAACCAGGAAAGCCGAGCCCCACAGTAAGGGTTTATCTAAATTGTACCAGGGGCCCAGCTAGCCCAGCACAGCCTGCCATGAAAGGGGAGGAGTCTTCTCCGTACTCTGCTGACTGGGCCTGGGCCTGGGCCTGGCAGAAAACAAAAGCACATAAAGAGTCAATCCTCAGACACCAGCTGGGACCTTCCACCTTACAGGGAGGATACTGTTATGGAAAAAGTGATAAAGCTCCGGACAGATGAATGTCTCCCCTGGGGCCCCCAAGTCTTCTCAAGTCCCCCCTCTTGCTGTGGGGGAGGATCACACACTGTGCTGTGCTGGTCTGGTCTAGAGGAGATGAAGGCCATCTGCCTCTTCCTACACCCCAGCCTGGCTGCTCAGAATACCAAGGATCACTGGTCTGGGTAGAAAGTTTCAATGTCTCAGTTAGGAGCAGGAGGCTTCTGCTTAGAGAACCCTAAGGAGTCAAGTTCAAGCTCAAGCTCCCTATCCTGGGAGAAGGGAAGGCATAGACCTGGGGCGGGGGGGTCAGCTCACTCCTTCATTGGGCAAACAGGGCTAGCGGGCATGCCCAGTGAAAGAGGGACTGTGAGAAGCAAAGAAAGACATGAAGGTGGTCGCCTCTGCATTGGCCAGAAAGGGAAGAGAAGGGCAAAGGAGGGGTAAGAAAATTCTTCTGCAGCCGCTTCATAAAGAGTGTCTCTCAGCTTTGTCCATCCATGTGACCTTAGACAAATCAAAATATACAGAGTGGAGGAGATTGCAGTATAATTCATCATGTGATGGTCTCTGTCTCAAGAACATTTAAATATTCCAGATCAACAACTTGAACAAATATACAAGTTCAGCTTCGGTTCTAAGCCCTCTTTCCCCTCAGTTCAGGATTCAGTTAAAAATAACACTAATGATGGGATTGGGCTCAGCAATGTGTAGCTTTTCTCCAGGTCCATCTGGTTCAAGTTCAAGACTAGTGTGGTGGGGGGGAGGGTTACATTCCCATGCTTCATGGGGTGACAGGGTGTTGGTGAAACGCACAGGCTTTGGAACTAAAAGAAATCTACATTTAACCCATCGCAGCCATTTCTTCTCTGTGACCTGTGCCCTCCTACAGTTAATTGGACCTTTATTTACTATTATTTACTAATGTGTTACTATCTGCTCCGAAGTAATGCACATGACCTCTTCAGGCTCCTTGGTCTTTTTGTTGTTTGATAGTTTGGGGGGCAGTTGTTGTTGTTGTTGTTGTTGTTGTTTGTGCCAGTACTAGAGCTTGAACTCATGGCCTCGCTCTCACTTGTATTTTTCACCCAAGGCTGGAGCTCTACCAACTGAGCCACACCTTCACTTCCAGGTTTTGGTTGGTTAGTTGGAGAGAAGAATACCACAGATTTGTCTATGTTAGCTTCCAAACTCAATCCTCAGATCTGAGCCTCCAGAGTAACTAGGACTACAGGCATGATCCACTGGCATCTGACTCAAGGCCTTCATGTTCTTAGGAATTTCTGGTAATTTCGTTATTCCTGGAAAACAAATATATTAATAACCCTTCTGTTTCAAAGGATTAGTGTGAGAATTCAGTCCCATTGCTGTTTCTTAGTCTGACTTTTCAGATATAATAAACATTCCACAAATCATAGTTATGGATGTGTTTCCATGGGCTGTTTTGTTGTTGTTGTTGTCTTGTTTTGTTTTATTTTTTGTTGGTCCTGGGGCTTGAACTCAGGGCCTAGGAAATGTCCCTGAGCTTTTTTGCTCAAGGCTAGCACTTTACCACTTTGAGCCACAGCTCCACTTCCATTTTGGGGGTAATTAATTGGAGATAAGAGTCTTACAGACTTTTCCTGTTCGAACTGGTTTTTGCACTGCAATTCTCAGATCTCAGCCTCCTAAGTAGATAGGATTATAACTGTGAACTACCAGAACCCAGCTCCATGCATTTCTTTTTTTTTTCCCCCAGTCCTGGGGTTTGTGAACTCAGGGCCTGGGTGTTGTCCCTGAGCTTCTTTTGCTCAAGGTTAGCACTCTATTATTTGAGCAACAGCACCACTTCTGGCTTTTTCTATGTATGTAGTACTGAGGAATCGAACCCAGGTCTTCATGCATGCTAGGCAAGTACTCTACAACTGAGCTATTTTCTCAGCCCTCAGTATGGATAGTTTTTCCTACACTTAGGTTCTCTGAAGCATCAGATGCTTTATTCAGTATGTTACATGTATCCTTGGGCTTTCTTTTTCTTTTTTTTTTGCCAGTTGTGGGCCTGAATCTGGGTCTGGGCGCTGTCCCTCAGCTCTTCAGCTCAAGGTTAGTGCTCTACCACTTGAGCCACAGCGCCACTCCTGGCTTTTTCTGCTTATGTGGTGCTGAGGAATTAAACCCAGGACCTCATGCATGCAAGGCAAGCACTCTACCACTGAGCCAGCTTCCCAGCCCATGGGCTTTATTTTTCATAGTCAATATTACATTTATACAATTCATTTACATTGGTGCATGTAACTGTAATATATTCCTTTCCATCACTACATAGTATTTCATAGTGCAATTGAATGAGCATACAAAATTCATTCACCTTTTTTGTTCCCTGTTGGATTTTTTCATGCTGTTACAGTGCTGCCATAAACATTGTACATGCCTCTTTCAGCATATGGATGACCTTATCTTTCTCATCTTTCCACTCTGTCATCTCTTGAGTCTCAGCTTGCCCTGGGGCTAGCTACCCTTGATGTCCCAAAAACCCAGTTTCAGATATCAAATGTGGACATGAAGCCAGGTGCTAGTGGTTCACACCTGTAATCCTACTACTCAGGAAGCTGAGATCTGAGGATCAAAGTTCAAACCAGCTGGGGCAGGAAAGTCCATGAGAGCTTACCTCCAATAAATCTACTCAAAAAAAGGCCAGAAGAGGCACTATGGCTCAAGCGGTGGAACGTTAGCCTTGAGCACAAAGAGGCTCAAGGACAGCACCTAGGCCCTGAATTCAAGCCCCAGGATGGGGGGGAGAGGAGGGATGTGGACCTCACAAGATACCAGGGGAAACAAGAAGGCTGCTCCTTCCTGAGCACCCTCATCTGCAAGTCTTCTACAGAACTTCCCTTCCTGTTGCCTTGGCCGGAATCAGAAATGTGGATAGCAGTACCAGTCTCTTACAGACTGTGCTGTAGGAAGTGGGCTGGGAAACGTGGGTAGTCGTTAGGGTCTCAGCTGTGAACTGCAGGCTGTGTGCCCAGGCTGTGTGCTAATGCCAGTGTTTAAAAGCTCTGGGCAGAACACATTCACCAACCACCAACAAAACATGTCTGGCCAGTCTAACATTTTATAAGTCCTGGTCTAAGCCCAAATAGTGATAGAGTAACATGTTTACAGCAACCACCACCACCACCCACCCCCTGCTATAAGCCTGTTAATCCACAACTCACTTAGTACAGATTTGGGAAGATGTTTGTTCCTCTTGTGCAACTCCTCCCTCTCTCTCTTCCCAAGTGGGACTCTTCTGCCCATGTGAGGTACCCTGTCCCAAGTCGCATACCATTTTTATTGCACTTGGGATTATAGTAATAATATATTTTTACTAGAGAGTCAATCAAAACAACAGAGACCAGACAATTAAAAAAAAAAGTAAGATGAACTTACCTATGAAACAGCTTGCAGCTAGCTATAAGTGTGTGGTCGTAGGTACTTTATAAACCATCAGAACCATAAAGTAATCTGCCACAATACTAGCTATCATGTATTAGCTATAATTTGCTTTTCTTGCTTCCTATATCCTGGCTTTCCATCCAGACCAGTACATGTAAGCTTACTTTATTGAGGGTTTTTTTTTTTTTTGCTCTTCCCCCACCCACTCCCAGCTTCTTGGGCCAATAATTTGAGACCTTCTGCTGGCACTGGTGGCTCATACCTATAATCCTAGTGACTCAGGAGGCTGAAATCTGAGGATCTCAGTTCAAAACCAGTCTGGGCAAGAAAATCCATGAGTCTCTTATCTCCAATTAACCTCTAAAAGGCTGGAAGCAGAGCTGTGGTTTAAGTAGAGTACTAGCTTTGAGGGGAAAAAAGCTCAGGGACAGCACCCAGGCCCTGAGTTCAAGCCCCTTTCTAATTTCCTAAAGTAAGCATTTTGACCTATAAATTGCCCCCTAGGCACTGCTCTGAAAGCATCCCACAAATTTTGGCTCATTGTGTTTCTCATTCTCATTTGATTGAGAAGATTTCCAATCTCCCCTGTGATTTCTTCTTCCCATGGATTATTTAGAAATATGTTGCTTATTTTCCACATATTTAGGGCTTTTCTGTGTATCTTTTTCCCCAAATTAAATTCCATTGCAAATTTGAGGTTTGTTTTATAATTCAATATATGGTCACTGTTGGTGCATGCTCCTCGCACACTTGAAAATAACATGTATTCCACTGGTGCTGGGTGTAATGATCTGAAAGTGTCGGCTAGGTCTGAGTGGGTTAGTCAAGCTGTTCAAGTCTACTATACATGTAACAATTATGTGTCTGTTTTGTTGTTGTTTTTTTTTTTTTTTTTTTTGGTTGGCCGTGGGGCCTAAACTCTGGGCCTGAGCACTGTCCCTCAGCTCTTCAGCTCAAGGCTAGCGCTCTACCACTTGAGCTACAGCGCCACTTCCAGCTTTTTTCTTTTTGCTTATGTGGTGCTGAGAAATCGAACCCAGGGCAAGCGTTCTACCACTGAGCCACCTTCCCAGCCCTGCCATGTTCTTTTTCATGACTGAAAAATATTTCCCAGTATGGACATAGCATAATGTATTTCACCCATTGGAGGATATCAGGGTTATCAAATGAATGTCCTTACTAACAACATGGCAGTGGGGTCTTTTGTTTTGTTTTTGTTTTTGTTTTTGCCTGTCCTGATGCTTGAACTCAGGGCTTAGATGCTATCACTGAGCTTTGTAATCTACTCCTTCTGGCTTTTTTTTTTTTTTAAAGTAGTTTTATTGGAGATAAGAGTCTCTTTTCTGCCCAGGTAGCTAGCTGCAAACCACAATCCTCAAATCTCAGTCTCTGAGTAGCTAGGATTATAGGCGTGAGCCACCAGCGCCAGGCTTGGCAGCAGATATTTTTCATGGAGAAGAGATGAACAGATTTGAATTTGCTCCTCAAAGGACATATTCATTTTACATTTTGACAAATGGTGCCAAATTGTCCTACAAAAACACGTGTGTGTGTGTGTGTGTGTGTTCACATGAACAGTGCCCAATTCTCAGCACCATGACCACATGCTCTTCTCCTCTGCACTGGGCAGTGCCAGGGAGGGTGTGAGAGGTTGGTAAGGAAGGCATTTCACTGCTTATTTGGCATTCCCCTAATTATAACAAAGTTGAGCAATATTCATCTCACTGACTGTCTAAAACTGCAGTGAAGTTTTGGAATTACAACTTTAAGGGCTAGATTACATTCTTAATGTAGACTATTTCACTCTTCACATCTCTGCCTCAGAAGAGAAATGATCTTACTTCCAATTCCCAGAGCCTTCCCAGAGAGAACCAGCCAGATTCTTTCCTGCTTGGATAGGATGACAATCATCACCACCATGCCAGGCCTTTATTGGTTGAGAGGGGGGAGGAGAATCTTGCTAACATTTTGCCCAGGCTTGGAACTGTGATCCCCTTGAATAGCTGGGATTCCGTGCATGAGCTACCACACCCAGCACAATTAATTTTTTTATTGGTTTATATTACTCATTCAGGGAAGGAGTTCATTGTTACATCTCCACCTATGTTTTCACTGTATTCCAATCTACTTCACACTTAATTTTTCAATATGTATTTAAAGTAGGTATTTATCAAGTCCTGTCCTTTTCTCAGGGCATTTCATCAATTCTCACAACAGTAAGAGATGGCACCATGGTACAGATGAGGAAAACTGAGCCTCTAAAATGTTACATACCTTGTCCAGAGTCACACACACACTTCATAAACAGAGCTAAGGCTGAAATCAGAAATGTCTGACTCTCCCCAGCTCATTTGTGTCTGCCTAAGCCTCCTCATTTCCATGCCATCTCCATGTCCCTAAGCAGCCAGTGGGAGGGAGCACGCATGGGCAGAGCGATGGTGGCCAGGCTGGGGCCAGGCCTGGGGCTGTTGCTTCTGGCACTGCTCCTACCCATGCAGATTTATTCAAAGCAAACAGTTGTGCCATTTTCAACTAACTCCTCCCAGAGTACCCACTGCTGCCCCAGATTCAACTATCACCACCGCCAGGGGAGTCGGCAGTACCCTGCAGTCAACAGCTGGTCTTCTTGTGGTTTCGTTCTCTCTTCTATCTCTCTACCATTAAGAGACGTAGGCCAACCAATGTCTCTGTTTCCCCATCTTCTCCACCCAACCCAAATGGCAACTAGAAGTCCAAAGTGGCAAGGAAGAAAAAGGGCTGCATCCAATCCACTGATTCCACAGCTTATTTTCTGGACACAGAAAGGGTTGAGAACTCCAAATTGGATTGGTTTGAAGAACATGTGAAGGGTTGACAGAGAATTAATGCCAATTTTGAACCTGCTGGAGTTTCACGTACCAGATGTTGAGAGATGACATCCAAAGTTGAGAGGATTTCCTCAAGGGTAGCTTAAGAAGCCGGAATCCTTAGGTGTGCCTTGAAAACCACCATAGGTTTTGTCTCGAGATAAGGATGGAATGTGGAATGGAGATACCATTTTACTTCTTGGCTCACTAAATCAATTGGATAGGCCATACATCCATTAGATAATATGGAAGGCTTCCATGATTCTATTTATATGTACACTCGCAGGAACTACCAGGGGTTCTGATAAATCCTCAATGTACTGTATCAGAAGTACTAACTTAACACCCATATACTTAGGAAAAGTTTTACATTGTTAAGCTGTCACTATTCCGAACTGAACTCTTTTGTTGTTGTTTTTCTTCCCCGTGTGACTTTGGATTAGACAGTATACCCCATCTTGTTTTTATATGCCAGGCCAATGATAGCTTAGAATCCATCCCCTGTCCAAGCATCCTGAATAAATCTTATCCTTACAAAGTCAAAAAGAAAAGAAAAAAGAACTGTCTGACTCCTACTCAGCCTTCTTCCCAGGGCAGCTGGCTCATTCCACAGATTGCAACCCAGAGGCCAGTGAGAGGAAAAGATGTATAAAACTAAACAGTGGGGGCTGGGAAGGTGGCTCAGTGGTACAGTGCTTGCCTTGCATGCATGAGGCCCTGGGTTCGATTCCTCAGCACCACATAAGCAAAAAGAAAAAAGCCGGAAGTGGCGCTGTGGCTCAAGTGGTAGAGCACTAGCCTTGAGCTGAAGAGCTGAGGGACAGCGCCCAGGCCCAGAGTTCAGGCCCCACGACCAGACCCAAAAAAAAAAAAAAAAAAAAACTAAACAGTGGGCGAACACCGGTGGCTCTCGTCTGTAATCCTAGCTACTCAGGAGGCTGAGATCTGAGGACCACAGTTTAAAGCCAGCCTAGACAGGAAAATCTTTGAGACTCTCATCTCCAATTAACCACCATAAAACTAGAATTGGCGCTGAGGCTCAAGAACTCAGGGACAGCGCCCAGGCCCAGCGTTCAAAGCCTCATAACCAACAAAAAACAAAACAAACTAAACAGCCAGCGGGTGAGGAGCAGCCAGTTGCCCAAGTACCCCCTCCCCCACACACACTTTGGGTGTGGGTGACCAGCTGGAGAAGAGACTGGGGAGAGGCAGAACAAGGACAGCCACCCAGCAGAGGAGTCCAGAGCATGGAAAATGTCTCTTTCGGCCAATTTTCCTGAGGAGCCCTGGCTGAGACTCAGGCTGGGAACGGAAGGCGTTCAGGGAGGAGGTTGCAGCCACATCCCTCCTCCATCCAAGAAACTTCGTGAAGTCTTGCTGGGAGAGGCAAAGGGGAGGTTCCCAGTGGGGCCTGCAGAGGGGGAGGGGAGGACCCTGGCCCATCCAAGAGGCCAACGAACGATCTGGCATTAGCTCAAGGGCTGATCTCCTGGGAGCAAGGCAGGCGTCCCCAGCTCCCTTGCTTCCTTCCTTCCTCAGGCTGACCCACTCTGCCAGCCCCTGCCATGCTCTGCCCATCTCGCTGGGCATTAGCCAACCCTGATGCTGGCAAGCTGGGTTCTCAGGGGGCTGGGGGGATGGGGGAAATGCTGGCATGCAGCTGACTCAGGGAGGGTGCGGCCACCAGGAAGAGGGATGGATGCAGAAAGCCCAACCAGGACTGGCCTTGAGAGCCATCAGCCACACCGGAAGGAGCCTGAGCTCCATGACATCAGTGTGCCCCTCTGCCCAGAAAACCTTCGCAGACTCGCCATGCCCACAACTCCACCCTTAAAGACACAGTCGAGGCTGATGTTTTGTTAGTCCAAAGACACAGGCATACTTGTTGTTCCAGAATTTAAATACAGACCAATTCGTTGTACATAACCCTGTCCTGACTGCCGTCCAAGTACCCCCAAAGGCTAACAGACTCTCAGGACCCTCCTCTGGGACCCCTGAGGTCACAAAAGGGGTAGTAATATCTACCTCAGCAGGGCCATGCAGGAATGTGGGGGCCTCAGTGAGTGACCCCCCAGGACAACTGTTGAAATTTTTCACATCACGCCTGGAATCAACCCTTTCGCTGACAACTGTTTCCTGTTTAAAGGTGATCGGTAGAAATTTAGCAGTGAAGGGGGACCTTATACATTCTTTTTTGTTTGTTTAACTCTCCAGATAGAGCATTAAAGCCCAGAGTGTGGGAGACCTGGCCCAGGTCACACAGCCTGTCCACAGAAGACAAGGCATTAGAACACAGGTCTCTGACACCTGACGTCAAATGCCAGCAGAAAAAATAGTGGAATGGTGGAGGAGGTGGAATGGTAGAAACCTGTTTGGAGGACAGAACTGATAGCTAATAATCACTTGCTTCTTGTACCTGGCAGCCCTCCGTAGTCATGGCAACAGTCTCCTTGGCCACTATCGTGCAGAGATTGTTGCCATAGCAACCACCACCCCAGGCTACCAGTTGGTTCCTGACACTCAAGAGCTTTAAGATAAACCCAGAAGCAAGTCTGTTCCACAGCCCTGACCCAGATCAGAGCTCTGAATGAGAAAGGATAGGGAGTCGAAGTTTCCTGAGTCCCTAGCCCAGGGCTACACAGCCCCTGCCCCTGCCATTCCCTGTCCTGCTTTCCCGCCTGCTTGGGGTTTCCCACATTCCTCCAAGCCTCAGTCAGGATCTCCTTCCCACGGCATCTCACCCTTGGCTGCCTGTCAGCCAGCTCGTCCTCCTGGGAACTTATCAGAGGAGTCATCACAGGGGCTTGCACATTAGCTAGAGCTCCATGAAGACACCCTTTGCCCTCCAGCGGAAATGACCACCAGTGGTCGGCCCTCAAGCCCTGTGCTCACAATCAAGGAGTGGTTTGGGGCAGTCACTGTAATGCCAGATGAGACCTTACAGCCCTGCTGGGGCAAGAGCTCTGTGCTTAGGAAGTCCAAAGCCTCTGTTCTGCCCTAATCTGAGCCTTATCCCCTGTTGGACATGTAAATGTGGAGCACAATGCATGGGAGGGAAGCCCAGACATGCAAGTATATTGTAATTCTCATGTTGATTATTGAGCATCTGGTATACCCCTGGCACTTTCTGGAAAGCAGACACACAGTGCAAACATGACTTACAAAAATCCCATCCTCAAGGGGTTCACAGTCTAATCAGGGAGAGAACCCAAAGATGACAATTTCATAGAAACAGAAATATTTTTTTTAAATTAAAAAGAACAAAATTGTGATCTCCAATGTAAATCTTAACCCCCTAATTCAGTAGTGAAGAAAATATTCATGGTTTTGGGGGGTATTTGTTTGTTTGTTATTTGTTTGTTTTTGCCAGTCCTGGGGTTTGAAACTCAGGGCCTGGGTACTATTCCTGAGCTTTTGTGCCTGTGGCTAGCGCTCTACTGTTTTGAGCCAAAAGTTTACTTCTGGATTTTTTGGTAGTTTAGTGGAGATAAGAGTCTCAAAGACGTTCTTGCTGGAGCTGGCTTTGAACCATAATCCCCAGATCTCAGCCTCCTAAGTAGCTAGGATTCCAGGTGTGACCCACTGGTGCCCAGATTCAGTTCTTTATTTTCTCAAAACCAAATTAAATTTTACTCTAACCCCCATCTTTCTGGGATAGAGAGAAAGCTGATCTCCATTCTTACTGAAGGCTACACCTTGCCAAGGATCAGGACCACTGGAGGCCTCTGACCCAACTTCCCCACTTCTCAACCATCCCCAAAGACCAGTGGTCCCTGCTTTCAAACCAAGCAAGGGGCCTGGAGCCTTGCTGGAAGCTGGTATCAAGAGGCCTTGGGTCCAGCCTTCCAGGCCACCATCTCTCTGTCCTGAGTCTGGTATCTCTTTGTACTCCACTGGACCCCACTGACCTTCCTTCCCTTCACAGTCTCTAATAACACTTTTCTCTTGTCATGTTCTTGCCCTTCAAAGCACTGTCTTTCTCTATACCAAGAGTTTGCAAAATCACAGATACACACACACACGTATTTTTTTAAAAAGGTGTTTTTGTTTTTATTTTAGAGCAGTTATTGTACCTAAAAAGAGCACTACAACTTAGCTCACCAAAGTATAGTGTAGCCTAGTGGGTTGGGGCCTGTGTTCTAGGGCTCTACTACCTGGGTTCAAATCCCAGTACTGTTGTTTGCTCAAACCTCAGTGCTGTGAATCCTCATAACCACATAACCTCTCTATACCTCAACTGTGAAAGTAAATAACATTTTTACTGGTAGGTACGACAGTTTTCCGTGAGAAAGTACTTAGGATAATGCCTGACATTTGTAGGTATTGAATAAATATTAGCACATCCCACATGAAAACACGAGGCCAAGATTGCCAGATACTCCGAATATGCAAGAGAAGCCATATATGCATATTTTTATTCTGAAATTGCTGGACTACAACATAGAATGCAGTACATGATAAGAAACAGTAAATTACCTCTAGGACAATGGAGAATGGTTGAAGGTTTCCAGCAGAGAGGTATGGTGTAGAAGCAACTCTAGAAGAATAATTAAGAAGCTGCTGAAATAGCCCAAGAAAGATGACCTGGCTTGGGTTAGCCAAAAGTCTTGAACATGAACAGGTCCAGAGTTCTCCAGATGGAGCCAGCCTTCAAGTCAAAGGCTGAGTTTGAGTCTTAGAGGAGGCCTATTGCTTTTCTACAAACCAGACTGTGGCCTCCCTACAGCTGGTGCTCTCTGGCCCATGCGGGACACAGCCACACCTCTGGGGCTGTCGGTTAAATGGCCTAGATTGCCCTCTACGGGCAGGAGAGGGTATTGAATCAGGGTAATGGCTGCCTCCCAAAGAAACTATTCCAGATGGTCAACCTTGAGTAGTCCTGATTCAGTCTTTCCTATCTCACCATCCAATAGATCAATTCAGGAATGCAAGTCTCTGCCTTCACGCTTCCTCCTCCCTCACATCCCATCAGGGAAGCCCTTTCAATTCTACTTCCTATAGAATTCTGAACTCAGATCTTCAAGTTCACTTCTGTCTCCACAGCCTCTACCCAAATCAAAGCAACCACCATGGGGGGAGTGTAGTTGAGGAGGTGGGAGGGAAGGGATGGTAGGAGAAAAACAAAGGAGGAGGGAAGGGATGGTAGGAGAAAAACAAAGGAGGAGGCAACAATACTTGATAAGAAATGTACTCATTACCTTGCTGGTGTAATTGTAACCCCTCTGTACAGTATTTTCACAATAAAAAAAAACTTACTTTAAAAAAAAGCAACCACCATGTCTTCTTTTGTCTATTTATTCACTTTCGTTCTGGTTCTAGCCAATGCATTTCCCACCCAGAAGCTAAAGGGTCCATGGCATCCTCTGAGTTGCTCTCCCTTGTATAACTCTTTGGTGTTGAACGACATAGGAATCTCTGCTGGGCGTTCCTATAGTCCACCCACCGAGCATTCTGCAGAGGGGGGACCCCAGAGTGCTCACAAACAAGGTGCTCACACCGCCACCACTGTGAAAGCTCCCCCCTCTGCTGGAGAATCTCAGTCTCGGGACATCTCACTGGCTTCTCTCTTTCCTAGATTTCCCCCTTTCCTGTCTTATTTTTCTCCTTCCCTTGAATTCCTATTCCCTTCTAATGCAAAGCAGATTTTCCATTTCAGCCCTGCCAGCCAGGACACTCAAAGTCTCATCTTTCCTCAAGCAGATTGTTCAGATACCTTCCCACACATACACAGAGTTCCCACCCTAGTAAAATCTCAACCTCAAGATAAAGACACTTTCACCCAGGTATGTGTGAAGCGAACAGTCTATGACTAACATCCCCGCATTCCAGCCTTTCTCAGCTCTATGTGAGACAGTATAAATCCTTGTCAACCTCAGAACCAGACCCTATAACAGAAGCTTTGGCCACCCTGAGGCCTTCGAGCGAGGCACCTGGAGAATGAGAGGAAGTGAGCCAGGTACTGTAAAGGAAGTTGCGGGAAGGCAGAAAACCACAAAGAAATAAAGTTAACCAAAGAAATGTAATGAAGAGTTCCTATCCTTTGCTCCCCAGGAAAAGAAGAGGAAGCTGAAGACTCCATTAAAAAGTCTTCCTAGATCATGAGATAGTCTCTGTTTTTCTGTTGATCTAAAGACACTGAGGCAGTAGTGGTGATTTGTGTTCATTAGAGAATAACAAAATCACAAGGTGAGTTAAACAAAGAAGACACTATATGATTTGAAATAGGAATTCAATAAATATAGAAAAATCTTTAAAAAAAAAAAAAAAGTTTGCCAGGTGCCAGTAGCTCATACCTGTAATCCTAGCTACTCAGGAGGCTGAGATCTGAGGATAGCAGTTAGAAGCCAGCCTTGGCAGGAAAGTCTGTGAGACTCTTGTTTCCAGCTAAATCACTGAAAAAGTTGGAAGTGACAATGTGTTTCAAGTGGTAGAGACCAAGGAGCTCAGGGACAGCTCCCAGGCTCAGAGTTCAAACCTGAAGACTGAAGAAGAAAAAAAAGAAGAAGAAAAGGAACACACACACACACACACAGCCAAAAAAGCAAGAAAGAATAAACACCATTAGATGAACATAGTAAACATTATATAAACAAGTAAACATTATATAAACAACAATATCTTTCAACATTAGCACAGAATATTGACAGTCAACTCTCCAATCAAAATACATAAAAACTAGACCCAATTAGGAATCAGTAGCTCACACCTGTAAACTTAGCTACTCAACAGGTTGAGATCTGGAGGATTGTGATTTGAAGCCTGCCTGGACAGGAAAAGTTCATGAGACTCCATCTCTAAAATGACTAGCGGGCTGGGAATGTGGCTCAGTGGTACAGTGCTTGCCTAGAGTTCATGAAGCCTGGGTTTGATTCCTCAGTACAAAGTAAATGGGAAAAGACAGAAATGGTGCTGTGGCTCAAGTGGTAGATGTTAACCTTGAGCAAAAGAACCTCAGGGCCAAGGCCCTGAGTTCAAGCCCTAGAACTGGCTAACTAACTAAATAAATAAAATGACTAGCAAAAAGTGGGACTGGATATATGACTCAAGTACTCCAGTACCAAGTAGTCCAGCAAGCAAGCTGAGCAAGCACAAGGCCCCAAGTTAAAATCCCAATAGCTGAAAAAGTAAAAGCTACAGAAAATATTTAAACATATAAAGAGTAAACAAGACATTGTTGGATGACTAATGGATCTTTGAAGAAATTAGGATGGATAACAAAATGTTCTTAGAATCAAATGAA
>NW_027206290.1:69254702-69344702 GCF_024711535.1 Dipodomys merriami
CATTTCCTCTAAAGTCAAGACTGAATCAAGAATTTATTCTCTCCACTCTTATTTAATGCAGTACCAGAATTTCTAGCCAGAGCACTAAGGCAAGAAAAAGAAAAGTAACTCAAATAGGGAAGGAAGAAGTCAAATTATCTCTATTTGTGCATGACATGGTCCTACACTAAAAAGATTCAAACCTACAAGTAAGTCTCATAAACACTTTTGACAAGATAGCAAGACAGAAAATCAACACTCGGAGCTGGGAAGGTGGCTCAATGGTAGAGCGCTTGCCTTGCATGCATGAGGCCCTGGGTTCGATTCCTCAGCACCACATAAGCTCTAGGTAGAGCGCTTGCCTTGAGCTGAAGAGCTGAGGGACAGCGTCCAGGCCCAGAGTTCAGGCCCCACGACCGGATCCAAAAAAAAAAAAAGAAAAGAAAATCAACACTCAATAATCGGTATGTACTCGTATACAGTAACAATAAAGAGGCTGAAAAGGAATGAGGAAAATAATTCCATTCACCACAGTCTCAAAAGAGAAAATACTAGTCACTGGGAGTACTAAGGAGGCTGAGATCTGAGGACTGCAGTTCGGAACCAGCCTAGGGCTGAGAGAATTTTACCTCCAACTAACTAGTAAAAAAGTCAAAGAGCTGGGAAGGTGGCTTAGTGGTAGAGTGCTTGCCTAGCATGCATGAAACCCTAGGTTCAACTCCTTGGTACCATATAAACAGAAAAAGCCAGAAGTGGCACTGTGGCTCAAGTGGTAGAGCACTAGCTTTGAGCAAAAGAACCTCAGGGACAGTGCCCAGGCCCTGAGTTCAAGCCCCAAGACTGGTTAAAGAAAAAAAGAGTCCAGATGAAACTGTCTTCTTAATGCTTTCCAGAAAATGAGCTAGGAAGCAATAGTTTGTTTGCTTTTTTTAATCTGTTGAGGCCAGAGGTCTATTTGTGGGGTTGGATGCACGACTCAGTTGGTAGAGTGCCAATCAATGATCGAAAGCACTGGTACTAAGTCTAAGTCTCAGACACAAAAAACAACAACGCTTATTCCTAGCCAAGCGCTGGTGGCTCACACCTGTAATACTAGCTATTCAGGAGGCTGAGATGTGAGGATTGATGTTCAAAGCCAGCTGGGGGTAGGAAAGACCTTGAGACTCTTATATCCAATAAATCCCCAGAAAACCAGAAGTGGCACTATGGCTCAAGTGGTAGAATGCTAGCCTTGAGCTAAAGAGCTGAAGGATAACACCCAGGCCTGGAGTTCAAGCCTCACGACTGACAAAAACAAAACAAAACAAACTTATTTCTATACCAATGGATGATATTGGTCCTTCTGCCTAATACTCCACCCCCTCCACCAGCCCTGAACAACCCCACTTCCAGCAGGATGGAACCAACATCACCAGAACATTACAAACTGTATAACAGAGATAAACATCTCTTCCCTCATAATGCCTTATATGGGCTTAGATTTCCTTTGGGAAAATTATTCTAGAGGTTAAAAGTTATTATGTGTGGTATGCCCCATAGGCCTAGAGAAATTCTCATACAGGCTGATCAGGGAACACATCCCAATTTTCCCACAGTGTCCATATATTCGCACACATACATGTACGTGTGTCAGAGTGAGAAGCTGTGTGTACACTGAGGAAAGATAGACGAAATGTGCCCAGATGCTCATTGTGGAATACCAGGCATCAAGGAGAAGTCACACACAAGTACACACTCGCAGCGATGCTGTGTCCTGATCTGGGCAGGACAGTCATAGTTTAGCTCCTTTGTCTTGGTCTAATTGTGATTTATTCATGATCATACTGGAGTTTGAACTCAGCACCTTGCTCTTGCTAGGCAAGTGCTCTACCACTTGAGCTATGGCACCCAGGACTCTCTCCTTTAGTTATTTTGCAGATAGAATTTCCTGTTTTTAGGCCTAGGCTAACATAGGCTTCAATCTTTCCCACATAAGAGATTCTATACTGATGTAATCATACTATTTAACAAACAATCCATATCCACATTTCTCTAATTGCCTGAAGTTTTCCCTCCAAAACTTCTTTTCTTTTTTTTTTTTGCCATTTTGAGACTTGAACTCAAGGCTTCGAGCTTTCCTTTGGATTACTTGTTTATGACTGATGCTCTACCACTTGAGCTAGGTCTCCAATTTGGCATTTTTGCTAGTTAATTAGAGAGAAAGTCTCAGGGAGTTTCTGCTTTAGATGTCTTTGAGCCTCAATCCTCACATCTCTACTGGGATCCTAAGTAGCTAGGATTACAGATGTAAGTGACTAGGGCTTGGCTTTTCTGTTGTTTTGGGGGGGTTTGTTTTTTTGATTGTGGTCATGCCTATAATCCTCGCTGCTCAGGAGGCTGAGATCTGAGGATCCCAGTTCAAAGCCAGCCCAGGCAGGAAAGTCTATGAGATTCTTATCACCAATTAATCACCAAAGAGGTAAAAGTGGAGCACTAGTTTTGAGCAAAACTGCCCATGACAGCATATGCTGTGAATTCAAGCCCCAGGAGTTGGGAAAAAAAAAAAAAAGGTTTTCATCCAGGGTGCAACTGATGCAAATATATTACATCTGATATATCATTTCTTTTAATCTGCTCTCATCTACAACAATCTCTATGAGGTTTTGTTTTGTCTTCCCTTTTGGTCCTGCCTTTCAGGGCACTGACACATTTGAAAAGTCCCAGCTAATTTCTTATAAAATGTGTCACAATCTGGATTTTTTTCTGATTTTTCCTAGTCTTTCTTCACAAGTAGATGCAGGTAAAACATGTTTGGCCTGGTTGGCACTGCATAGATGATATGTCTACAATGTGCCTTTTTGTCCCATTATTGGTGATGTTAATTCTAATTATTTTGTTAATAGAGCATCAATCAGATTACCCCATTTCAGAGAAACTTCTCTTCGTAATTAGTAAATTATCCGTGGATTAAAGCTGAAGACTATGTGGATATCTCACTACACAATTACCTTTTTCTCAACGGTTTTATTATTTATTTATGTCAGTTGTGGGGCTTGAACTCAGGGCTTAAGGGCTGTCCCTGAGCCTCTCTATGCTCAAAGCTAACCCTCTACAGTGACACCTCCAGGTTTTGAGTGGTTAATTGTAGATAACAGTCTTCCTGCCCAGGCTAGCTCAAACCACCATTGGATCCATGGGGCTGGGAAGATGACTCAGCAGTAGAATGCTTGCCTCACATGCATAAGGTCGGGGCACGTAACTGTAGCTCAAATGGTAGAGCACTAGCCTTAAGCTGAAGAGTTCAGGGACAGCGCCCAGGCCTAGAGTTCAAACCCCATGACCGACCTAAACAAACAAACAAACAAAAAAAACCCCACACCATTGATCCTCCAATTTCAGCCTCCTGAGTAGCTAGGATTACAGCTGTGAGCCATCAGTGTCCATCTATCTCAATTAGGTTGTAGCATCCACTAATGAGTCTTGCTTGTTATTGTAACTACCTCAGGTTCCATTCTTGACCTCAGATCTCCCATAAAGTAACCCCATACAGGAAACTTCCTCTTCTAGCACCCTCTCTCTGACTGCCTTACTCCTATCTCCAAGGAATATCAAGCCAGAAATCCAACCCTAGATCCAGAAGAAGCTTTGGCAGAAACTTTCTGAACTTGGGTCAGACCCTGGATTCCCTGGCTCACATTCACAATCTCCTGGAGTGTAAGGAGAGATGCCAGACCAGCCCTAGGCCAAACTAAATCCAGGGCTTAGCACAGCAGGAAAGAGAAGTGTTTCCAATTTCAGATGAGGAAACTCTGAGCCATGAAGCCTGTCTCTTGGGCAGATTCTATGGCCAGAATTATTGATGAAATGCTAAGATCCACTGAATTCATCCACCCATTCAGGCCATATCCACCTTCAACTATACTACTTGGCTTGGAACTCCGTCATTCTCTCTGGTCCAAAGTCTTTAGCCTTCTGATAGCTGGGATGATGGGAAGAGAAGAGGTTCTGGAGGCCATAGACCTGAGTTTGAGTCTCTGCTCTTCCACTGCTAATTTCATGACCTGGGTGGGCAACCTGGCTTTGCTAAGGGTCATTTGTAAAATGTGATCAGTTGTCCTTACAGATGTTTTGGGGATCAAAGCAAATATGCATAAAACTACTGGCCCAGTGCGTGGCATGAACTACCTTCCAAGCCTGTTCTTAGCCTTGTGATTTTTTTTTTACCATATGTACTTTTTTTAATCAACTTATTGCCTCTCAGTTCTAAATCCACTTTTTTTGCCTACTCTCTAATAAGAGTTGGGCTTTGCAAAATATTTCTCCTTTGCCAGATGACATGTGTTGAGCCTTTTCAATGTGTACTAGAGCTACACTGGGGGATGGTGGCTCTTTCTTTCCAAGTTCCAAGTTGGCTCACTGTCAAGTTGCTGGAAGGCATGTGTTCTCCACTATTTGGCCCACAATCTCTCCAGTGCTAGAAGCATGCAAGGTGCACCTTTCTCCAGTTTGCCCACTACATCTACTGTAGTATATCCATGAGCCTAGGAATTTCCTGTGTTAAAGGATCATTGTGAAAATCAAATGAGATACTCCTTCATCCAATAAATATTCATGGAGTGGAGCTGAATTCATCAGTGCCTATAACCCAACACTTGGGAAACTGTAGGATCATGAGTCCAAGCCTGGCTATTTAATAATACCCTTCCTCCCCCCCCCCATAAAGAGATATTATTGGGGCTGGAAGGTGGCTCAGTGGTAGAGTGCTTGCCTTGCATGCATGAGGACCTGGATTTGATTCCTCAGCACCATGCAAACAGAAAAAATCCAGAAGTGGTGCTGTGACTCAAGTGGTAGAGCACTAGCCTTGAGCTGAAGAGCTGAGGGACAGCACCCAGGCCCAGAGTTCAGGCCCCATGACCGACCCAAAAAAAAAAAGAGAGAGAGAGAGAGAGAGATTATTGAGGGAGTTGGACTCAGTGCTTTATCACTATACAAGGTTACAGACTGGTAAGAGATTCATTATTGCTGGACACAAAGCAGGCACTGAATCATTTGCAGACCCCACACACTCTGTACTCTATTCTTGCTCTGCTTAATTTATCTGTATTAATATGCAAGGTAACATACAATTACACACTAACATCTTTATGTTTTTTTTTAAAATGTTATAGTTTAGAGCTTATATTTTATTTTGTTCATCTGTCTTTTCAATATCCCCTCCCCTGCACCAACATGCAGTGTTCATGATTATGGAGGCAAGCTTTTGTCTGCATTATTTACGTCAGTGTCCCCAGATGCTATGTGAATGCCCCACATATTGGAGACACCCAATAAATATTTATTTAAGAAGCAAAGAAACAACGGACTATGTGAAGAATGCATGGATGAATAATGAACAGATTCTTAAGGATTAGGAGAGTAGGAAACCCTAGGAATGAAAAAGTAAATAAAAATAAAGCCAACTAAGGCTAGAGAATTGGTCCCTGGGGGCCTCTCAGACGGACGCCGGCCATTAATGGTCCAGAGCTCCCATTTCCCGACTGCCAGCCAGTTGCTTAGCAACCGGCCACCCACCAACCACCGCCGCTAGAGGGCGAGCGGGCGGGGAGATGTGCGAGCGAGCGCGTGCGCGTGCGTGCGGGCGCGTACGGGTGTGCGCGCTGCGCGCGCCGGCGAGAGAAGCACGTCACTTCCTGTTTCTTTAGGGGAACGTGGCTTTCCCCGCAGCGCCCTTCCCT
This sequence comes from Dipodomys merriami, assembly GCF_024711535.1. NCBI lineage: Eukaryota > Metazoa > Chordata > Mammalia > Rodentia > Heteromyidae > Dipodomys > Dipodomys merriami. The sequence goes on from NW_027206290.1 coordinate 69,260,399, forward strand.
CCATCTGCGTCTCTGCCGCGGCGGCCGGAGCTGGAGACGGAGCCCGAGCGCAGCCTCGCGATGGACTCGGCCGCCAGCGAGCCACACAACGGCAGCACGGAGACCCCCAGCCCGGCCAACGGCACGGCGCGACCGCCGTCCACGCCCGAGGGCATAGCGCTGGCCTACGGCAGCCTCCTGCTCATGGCGCTGCTGCCCATCTTCTTCGGCGCCCTGCGCTCGGTGCGCTGCGCCCGCGGCAAGGTAGGGGCGGCGCCGGCCACGCCGAGCGTTTTCTACCCACTCCGTCCCACCCTGCCCCACCCCACCCCACCCCCTCCCCCACTTCGGATCCGACTGCCACGGACCCTTGCGAAGCTAGCCCTGCTGGGTCCTGACATCTTCCTCAGATAGGAGATGGTTTTTGTCTGCGCGCGTGCGCGTGGACCCTCACACATCCCTCTTGTCTGCCTCACGTCGCACTGGGGGACACTGTCGACCCACCCTCACACTGCGACAGACTGCTCGGAGCCCACCGGGCCCGGGCAGAACGGCCCCACCTTCTGTGGTCGGGCCAGCAAGCAAGGCATTCTCCCCTTACTGTTCCCCGCTTCGGGTCAGCCCACTCTGGACCCGACGGACGACCTGAGAATTAAATGGCTCCCATCTTTTCTGCTCTGTCTATATGAAGCCCCGCCAGGCCCCACCCCGGGCTAATTCTCCCATCCACAGCCATCCCGAGGCATCCGTAGAATCGTGACACCTTGCTCACTCACCTACAACTCCCAGACCAGGCATTTGCCCTGCCTCAAAAACAAAACCCAGAAATCTATCCCCAGCCCAGAGCAGCCTTCCATCTTTTGTTTCAATGTCTGGAAGCCATTCCAGGCAGCTGGCTCCTCAGAAAGTGACACCTGAGTCTTCTAGTTTGTAACCATAGACCCCCTTCCACTGTTGATTTCCTCTTCCTAATTTGGACCTTTTCTAGCCAAATCACAGGTCCTATTCCTAACCCCTAACCCTGTTCCCAGCCTACCTCTAGCCTTACTTCATCCCACTTAAGACAATCTCCCAAGTTGCGTCTATCTGCATAGAGATTGAGCCACTGCTGACCTCTTGTGACACTGGGCCAGGCTCCATCCTTGGCCTTCCTTGACATCTGGCCCATTGGATATTAAGAGGATTCCAGCATCTTCCACCTTTTGCCACCCTCTTCCTATCCTCCCTGTCCCTACTTCTTCCCTGTATTAAGCCTTCCATAGTCTATTGGGCCAATTGCTTTTTGCTTCCTGGCATTTTCTCCTCCACAGCCTTTTAATGTGCTGCCTGCTCCTCCCCCACCAGACCTGAAGAGGACCCAAGCAGAAGCTGCCCTTAGCCAGAGAGGGCAGGCACACAGAGCAACTACCACTTTTGAAACTCTCCAAACACTTACCCAACTTGTGCAGTGGCTAAGGGTTGCCACCTTTCATCCCAAGAGCAGAGAAGACACGAGTGACAGGGCTTCAACTGAGAGGCTCCCGCATGACCCATTTTTCTTTCTCTTCTGCCTCTTTTAAGTGGAATTCAGGTGGTCTCAGCCTGTCTACAAGGCCTATCAGGCATTTAGTGAAGAAAAAATTCTGAAATAGACCAGAACAAAGAGGGAGAAAGGGTGTAGCAAGGCACAAGCCTAGGCAGTCCAATCGAAGCTGCTCCCAGACCGAGTAAATGGGTCACTCATCTTTTCAAAAAAACACCTACCAGCACCAGTGTTTCCTGTGCTTCCACTATTACCTTGTGTTGGGGAGGTGTAAAGATGAGAAGTCAGAGCCTGGACACCCCAGGAGTAAAGATGAGAGAGGGTGACTAGGTCTGTGATTGAAATGCAAGCAGCACTGCAGGGCTGAGCAGCAGAGTAAAGAGGCTTTGTGCTGGAGGCAGGTGTGAGCCATGATGGAGATGTAGAATTCCAGCCAGGAGGGGGCATTCTAAACAGAAAATAAGGAAAGCCAGAGAGATGAAAGCAATTCAGGGAACAGCTGGAGCTGGTGTGAATGGAGCAGAGATGGAATAAACAGAAGACAACCTTAACCATTAACCATCTACGCCAGGCATCTCCTACAGGGCAGTGAGGTTGGAAGACTGAAACTACAAAGGACCTGACCACTCTGGTGGCTTTCTGCCCCCAAGTAACCAGGATATTCTCAAGTTTATGAAACCATTACACACCCTTGGATGGTACAGCACCTGAATGTGGCAGGCAGAGCCAGTTTTATTGTCTCTTTAATGACTTCTTTTTCTTTTTTCTTTTCTTTTTTTGGTCGTGGGGCTTGAACTCTGGGCCTGAGCAGTGTCCCTCAGCTCTTCAGCTCAAGGTGAGCACTCTACCACTTGAGCTACAGCACCACTTCCTCTAAGAATGACTTCTAAAGGGCATTCTCCCATTTTATAGCGGACCCCAGGGGTGTCTACTGCTAGACTAAAGTGTTATCTTTGATATAGGTGCCTGTGGAGACCCACCCAAGTAGCATTTGGGCCAAGGAAAGGACAGGCAAAAATCATTCCCTTGTCTACCCTCTGTCACTTGACAGAGAGAGGACCCAAGAATTTAGGATTCCCACTGGTATTAGACCCAAAGCCAGCTGAGGGGTCATATGAGGACAATTCCCCTGGGGTCAAAGTGTCCACAACAAGCAAAACATGTGAAATCCTGGGGAGAAGGTGGAGCCTGCAGGGGGTTGGGAAGAAGTGGCCTGGGAGGGGCTCTCCATTCTGTCAGAAGAATCCCACCCAAGCACTAATTCATACAGAATGGTTCTACAGAGGAGCCCCTCAGCTAAGAGGACAGGGCATCGGCTTCTATGCCAGTCCCTGGGCTAGGCACCAGCAATGGCTAGAACAAGATACAGATGTGACTGGCTAAGTACAGTGAATTCCATCCCTCTGGAAGAGGCAGAAGATGTCTTTGCATGGATATGAGGGCAATGAGAAGTGAGATAAGAAACAAAAAGAGGGACCTGGTGACAAGATGCTCAAGGAGCTGGAAGCCTTTGTGAGGAAAAAAGAATCCTGAAGGCAGCTCAACACTTAACCTTAGTAATGACAGAACTACTACTCACTTGTAAAATATTCAAGTGCCAGAGTTTAAAGGAAAAGCCGTGGGAGTGAGACCCCACTCAGCTGCCTGTGTGCCACCTTCCACAGCTGCTTTTTTATAGTGCTGGCTATTAAACCCAGGACTCAGATACTGGGCACATATACTTGCACTGAGTATATGTCAGCCTGTCTTCCAGAACTCTCCTTGTGCAAATACAAACAATAGGTACATGCTCGTGAAGGTAGATGGCGGGGAGATGTTTTTATAAAAGTAGATTATACAGTACTTGCTTGTACAGCTTGTCATTTTTCTGTGATAGGTTTATCTCCAATTACAGGGAGGATGAATGACTAATGTCCTGGTTACAGAATTCAGAAGATATACTGGGGTGAAAGTATACTCCCACCCCAGCTGCCCAGCTTCCCTCTCCAGTGGCAGCCTGTCACCAGTGTCTTACGATATCCCATCCACAGGGATTCTGTACCTTTTCAAACAAATAGACGTATGCTTGCCCCATTTTTGCTGTATAATTTGCATGTTGTTTCTTATACACTGTTTTCTGCCCCCTTGCTTTTCTCACCAAATACATGTGGAAGATCCAGTCCTGTCAGTTCATAAGATTTGGTCATGCCCTTTAACAGCTGTGTGGTACCCGCCATGCCCCGCAGTTTAGAGTGCTGGTTCTCAGCAGGCCCTGGACCTGCAGCCTCAGTACCCCTAGGGAACATGTGAGAAATGAAGATTCAGAATCAGACAACAGGAGTGCTCCCCCATGTGTGTAACAAACCCTTCTGGTGCATTTCATGCCACTTGACTTGGGGAGACAAACAATGGTCGACAGTAGAGTTAACAGTTTCCTCAGCAAGCAGCAGAGTCCTTGCTTGTTTAGTAGCTGCATAGTACACCCTGTGGAGGTTTTCAAGCAGACTAGTGCTGCAGACAGGTTTTTTGAGTTCTCTCCCAGCTGATGGGGGAGGGAGAGGTGAAGACAGCCTTGGGCCAACTGAGAAGGAGGTGATTCAGGAAATGTTCAGGAAGCAGAACTGTGGCAAGGTAAGTGACTGGAGGGCTAAGTAGAGGGGGCCCTAGGGTCTTGAGCTGGGGTGACAGGAACAGAATGGTTCAGGCATTACAGGTGGTTCCTAGGGCATGGCCTGGAAGCAGCACTCTCAGACCTCAAGCTCTGCCAATAGCTTGAAGTCAGGCATCTGTCTTCCTTTGCTTCTGCCCTGATAACTGAAGGTCCAGAAAGCTATGGTTACATCTGCTTGTATGTCAGTCTCCTCCTCCTTGCTCTTCCCCCCCCTTCTCTAATTATGTTTTGTGTTTCAGGAGCTGTTTGAATTAAGTATGTTTGGTTTGGTTTAAAAGTCCAAGTTGTTATGTACAGAATTTCTTTACCTTTGGGGTTCTGTTCCTCAGGAAGGTTACAAGCTTTCTGAGCATCATCTGCTCACAAGTTCCCATCAGAAATTTCCAGACATTAAGGATGGAGCTCATCTAGTAAATAGTAGCCAGGAGCTTACATAGGCTCTGCAACCAGCCTGCCTGGGTTTGAATCCTGGGTCTGCTGCTCCTATCCATGTTTCACTAAGCAAGTTACTTTATCTATGAGACTCCATTTTCATGTCTATCAAAAGTACCTGCTTCTTGGAGTTTATGAGAATGAAATCTTGTAAAGCACCCAAAGCAGTGTGTAGCACATGAAAATGTTTCAGTCAGTGATACCCTCATTACTGTTCCTGCCAGTCAGATCCCACATCTTCCATTCTGACTCAACACTGCAGCATAAGATATTTATAACAATTACCCGCAGAGACTAGATCCCTCTGCTTGGTGAAGCATCTGGCCAGCCTTGTTTGTCATCGAATATCAGACCTCTTCCTGCCTGAATACTGGGCTGCACTGAAAGAAATTTGTGGAAGTGAGTCACAGCACTGGTTTGCTGAGAAGCCACAAAGTCCTATTTTAATTTCAAGCCCTGTACTTCTGTATGTACAGGTCTCTGCCTAGTAAATGCTTCACCTCCTTGTACATAAACTACTCAACTCTGTTTATCTAGCTCCTGCTCCACACCAGACCCTTTGCTGAGCTTTCAAGGCCTTAAGTAGCATCTGCTCAAGTCACTTGTGACTAGAAATAATGTTTTTTCTGCTTCCTAGTGATGCTCTTATGTATAATACAAATAGCATTTACAGCTTGAATGATTACTCAGGTGCTAAGTGCTTCTAATGTAAATGGGAATCCTTAAAACTCATTTTGCAGCCAAGAAACTGAGGCCCTAAGAGAGAAGATCAGCATCCCAGAGTCCTACAGCTGGGCAGAAGCACAGCTGGGAGCCTGGGCCTTCTGGCCTCGGTGTGCTCTGCACTGCTGAGTGTTCCCATGAGTATTGCATTGGTATGCCTTTCTGTCTTATTTCGTGTCTGCTGCACTGTACTAGACTATTCACCTGTTAAGGTGTTGGCCTACCTGCCTGGAAACACTTAGAGATCAGGAGCTGGGTAGGGATTTTTTGACCCATACCATTATATTAAGGTTCCAGAGATGCAGAAGTAGGCAGGTACTTGCCTTATTCCTACTACCACCACCAAAAGCAGAAACCAGGGGCTGGCAGAAAAGAGGGAAGGAAACCAACCCTACAGGGCCAGTATTGTTTTCCCTCTCCCACCCCACCTCCTGGAAAAGCTGCCCCCATGACTCCTGGGGCAACGGTCTACCTTAGCCCTACACATGACCTTAGCCTCTCACATGACCACAGAGCAGCAATGAATAAGTCTCTCAGGTATAGTTCATATGCATCTTTCCGCATATGTGTAAGTTCTGTCTGCAGGAAAAGTTCCCAGAAATGGAATTGCTTGCTCAGAGGGTGTGTGTGTACATTTGTGGTTTTCATATATATTGCCAAATTATCTCTACAAACAGACCAGTTGGCCCTTTCTTCCCCTATATCCTACCAACTTTGTTAGCAGTGGTAGGATTCTTTGTACTCTGGGAGATGATAAATGGAATCTTGGTGTGTTTTAACTTGAATTACTAAGAATGAGCAGCTGAAGCTGAGCTTCAGCTTCTTGCTAGTGGCTCATATCTGTAATTCTAGCTGAGATCTGAGGATGATGGTTCAAAACTAGAAAGGGCAGAAAGCTAGAAGTGGCTCAAGTGATAAAGCACTAGCCTTGAGCAAAAAAGCTCAGGGACAGCCCCTAAGCCCTGAGTTCAAGCCCCAGGACTGGCACTTACAGTGGGGAAGTCTAGAAGGGCTTCACGATAGGAACACTTACTGACCCCTAGTATGAAAGGTATGTAAAGGGGTGGGAAGGTGGCTCAGTAGTAGAGTGCTTGCCTTGAGCTGAAGAGCTGAGGGACAGCACCCAGGCCCAGAGTTCAGCCCCATGACCAGACCCCTCCCAAAAAAAAGGTATGTAAAAAGCTTTCAAGCTGGGCGTTGGTGCTTGTGTCTGTAATCCTAGCTACATAGGAGATCTGAGGATCATGGTTCAAAACTAGCCCAGGCATGGGCTGGGAAGGTGGCTCAGTGGTAGAGCGCTTGCCTTGCATGCATGAGGCCCTGGGTTCGATTCCCCAGCACCACATAAGCAAAAAGGAAAAAAGCCAGAAGTGGTGCTTGTGGCTCAAGTGGTAGAGCGCTAGCCTTGAGTGGAAGAGCTGAGGGACAGTGCACAGGCCCAGAGTTCAGGCCCACAACTGGACCCAAAAAAAAAAAAAAAAAAAAAAACTAGCCCAGGCAGGAAAGCCTGTGCAACTCTTATCTCCAATTAGCCACCAGAAAACCAGAAGTGGTGCTGTGGCTCAAGTAGTAGAGCACTAGCCTTGAGCTGAAGAGCTGAGGGACAGCGCCCAGGCACAGAGTTCAAGCCCCATGACCGACAAAAAGAAAAAAAAGAGCTTTCAAATACAAATTTAAACCAGGATTATACTATTACTAATGAGCTTTCATTTTAAAGTCTTTTAGCATAAAATCTGTGAAGCTGGTTTAATTATTTTGGGGGGGGGGGGCGCCAGGCCTGGGCGCTGTCCCTGAGCTCTTCAGCTCAAGGTGAGTACTACCACTTGAGCCACAGCGCCACTTCCAGTTTTCTTGTGGTTAATTGGAGATAAGAGCCTCATGGGCTTTCCTGCCCGGGCTGGCTTTGAACCGTGGTCCTCAGATCTCAGCCTCCTGAGTAGCTAGGATTACAGACATGTACCACCAGTGCTGGGCTGTAATTTTTTCCGACCTGGGCCGGTTCATCCCTCCTTAGGCAGCCTGGTGTTCCCCCTGCTCCCGGGAGGTTACCATATTGATGCCGAACTTAGTGCAGACACCCAATCGGCATAGCATACTGCAGCCCAGAACTCCTGGATTCAAGCGATCCTTTGGGCTCAGCCTTCTGAGTAGCTGGGATTACAGGCGCACGCCACCGCACTGGGCTGGACTGTAATTTTTTGAAATAGGATCTCACTTCCTCCCCCAGCCATGGGTTCTGCCTCACCCTTGAGAAAGGGTTTTGGTGAACTTTTCAGTCCAGGCTGACCTCAAACCTCGCCCACCCTTCCAATCTTAGCCTCCCAAGTAGCTAGGATTACAGACATGAGCCACCAGCACCTCAAAATAGTGGAGTTATTTTTGGTTACATTCAGTTCTTTTTCATGTAAATATTTATCCTCTGTCAGCTCTTTACCCACAGTCACATTCTTGCCAACTGTGACATCTGCTGTCATAAATTTAATTGTGGCTTTATTTTTACTGTACTCAAATCTCCCAGTCATATTCTTTTAAGTTTACATTTTGCTTCTTGTAGTTGGTGTCTTCCTTTGTGCAATTTTAGCTTCTGTTAGTTTCGTTAGCTTATTTTAACTCTACTTATTACTTGTTGACTGCTGTATAAAAGACTAATCATATTTCCTCCTAGCTGACGTATTAGAAAATTGGTCATGGAAGCCAGGTAAGGTGGCCCACACCTATAATCCCAGCCCGCAAGAAGATTGAGAGTTGGGGGCCAGCCTGGGTTACACAGCAGGACCCTGTCTCAAAAACAGTTCTCTTTATGAGATCAGCTGTCACAATTTGCATTGTCTCAGCTCTTCTCCATAGGTGCCCTGTACTTTAGGTTCAGATCTCAGTGGCAGAATGATGAGATGGGTGTGTCTCACCCATGGTGTAGACAAGAGAGAAAAGCATTAGCAAAATCTTTGGGGCCCAAGGCACTAAACTGGACTGGAACAGAAGGGGAAGAAAGAAAGCATCACATTCCACCACTCCCCAGCTGCGGTGGCCAGACCTGCAGCCCCAGCTCAGGGACCCTTTTGTTTTCTCCTCTAGAATTCCTCGGAGATGCCTGAAACCATCACCAGCCGGGATGCCGCCCGCTTCCCCATCATCGCCAGCTGCACACTCTTGGGGCTATACCTCTTTTTCAAAGTAAGTCATTTTTAGTTTAAATGATTTTATTTCATCTCATTTTTCACCTCACAGGAGCTATGCATGTTCCTTTATAGAACATAAAGCACTTACCTATAGATTTGTGACCCAGGGACATCACTGTGGATATTTGAGACCCTCCCCATCCATCGATTTCTTTTCTCATATAGTATTTTGTTCTGTTTTGTGGTACTGCTTTGGTTTTAGCATACTGTTTACATTGGGCTGGGGATAGCTTGTGTTAGACATACCTCTGCCATACTAATCACCTTTTTTTTTTTTAAATTTATCGAGGTTTATTTTCCCAATAAAAGTTACACGGGCTCAGTGTTGAAATCCTGGAATACACAGAAAAGTAAAAAGGGGGAAACAGCAGTCATCCAAAGCCCCACTGGCAGATACAGTGACAGTGACAGTTTCCCCTCGGAGGTGTGTCCTTCGTGTCTCTCCCTGCTCGATTTCTCCACACTGTGCCGCATGCTGTATTTGGTCTGTAGCTGCTTTTTTCACTTACATTGATGATACCGTGAGCATTTTCTCATGTTGCTGCAAATGCTCCACAAGCTTTTATTTTAATATAACTGTACTACTTTCTGATGATAAAAATAATATAGGCAGAAAAGTATGTCAAGAGAATGCAGAGGTCATCATGTCCACCTTGTCACTCGACTGGTATGTCTCCTTCCAGGCTTTTAAGAAGCATGATTTTTACATAGGAATAACTACAGTATTTTTTTTTCTGGCTTTTGTTTTTGTTTTTTGTCAGTCGTGGGGCTTGAATTCTGGGCCTGAGTGCTGTCCCTGAGTTCTTCAGGTCAAGGCGAGCCTTCTACCACTTGAGCCACAGCGCCACTTCTGGTTTTCTGGTGGTTTATTGGAGAAAAGAATCTTACGTGCTTTCCTTCCCGGGCTGGCTTTGAACCTCAGATCTCAGCCTCCTGAGTAGCTAGCATTACAGAAGTAAGCCACTGGCACCCAGCCTCTTTGTTTTTTAAATAGTACATTACAAGCACTTTTTTCCTGGATATTGGGAATTACTCAATAATGGTTTAATTTGCATTTTCAAAGTATATGTCTATGGTTTAACTTTTTGCAAGGCTGATTAAGTATAGTAGAGTACTTGCCTAGCATGTGTGAGGCCCTGGGTTCCATTCCTAGCAACAACAACAACAAAAAAAAGAAAGTAAAAATTTTTTAGCCTAAGGAAAGACATAAAAGAGCTATCCCCAATATAGTTTGTTATGAATCTTTTTTTTTTTGCCAGTTCTGGGGCTTGAATTCTAGACCTGAGCACTATCTCTGGCCTCCTTTTGCTCAAGGCTAGCACTCTTATCACTTGAGCCACCACTTCTGGCTTTGTCTGTGATTAATTGGAAATAAGAATCTCACAGACTTTCCTGCCAAGGCTGGCTTCAAACCACAATGCTCAGATCTCAGCCTCCTGAGTTGCTAGTATTACAGGCGTGAACTACTGGTGCCTAGCATGAATCTTACTCTTCAGAGTTAAGTTTAAAAGAAAAACACTAAAATTTTAAATGTGTACATCAAACCTACCCTTACCAGGGCAGTACTACCTGTATCAACATCATGAAATCTACCTGGTGTTTTTCTAACAGCTTTTCAGGGTTGTTTACAATGTATCTGAGAGTGTTTAGATGTGAGATTGTTGCATTGCCATAGTGTTGGCCATGGCAGTATTGATGTGGACCTCTTTGTGCACATATTTTGATTCATGTTTCATATTTTACTCAAGTATCTCTGCAGTAGGATTGCCAAGTCAGTCTTGGCTTCTGTAATCAGACACTGCCAAATTTCGTGCGTGCGTGCGTGCGTGCGTGCGTGCGTGCGTGTGTGTGTGTGGTGCCAGAATCAGACACTGCCAAATTTCGTGTGTGTTTGTGTGTGTGTGTGTGTGTGTGTGGTGCCAGAATGAACCCAAGACCTCACACATGCTAATAAGCCCCAGATAGTGCCAGATTGACCTCCAAGAAGATTGTTGTTTACATTCTCACCAACAGTTACACTTGGGCTCACTTCCTCCTGCTCTCAACATAGCTAACAGCAGCATTTTTAATTTTTACTGATCTGTGGATGAAACAAAAGCATAATTTGTAATGTCTGCTTACATAACTTATAATTTATAGTTGCCTCCATGCTTCATTGTTGGATCAGAAACACTTTTATTGTGGGGAGAGGGTCCACTGTCCCTCAGCTTTTCAGCTCAAGGCTAGGGCTCTACCACTTGAGCCACAGTGCTACTTCTGGTTTTCTGGTGGTTTACTGAGATAAGAGTTTCATGGATTTCCTTGCCCATGCTGGGGCTGGCTTTGAACTACAATCCTAGATCTCATCTTCCTGAGTAGCTAGGATTACAGGCATGAGCCACTGGTGCCCGGCTCAAAAACATTCCTTTTAAGTTGGCAGTTGTGGCACATGTCTATGATCCCAGCACTTAGGAGGCAGAAGAAGAACAATTATGAGTTCCAGGCCAGCTGGGGCCAAATAGTGAGGTCCTGTCTCTAAAAGCCATTAAAGTGAAAATAATCTTTAATGTTTCCAGAACATCCTTATAAACAGATACACTATAGGTGATATACAGCATCATCTTCACATTAAGCAAAGTGTCATTACTATTTTTGCTCTGTGCACTGTTCTGTTTTCTCTTTTTTTCCTGGAACTCAAGTGAATAGCTGAGTACATCAAATGTCTTGACTCGTAGCATACCATTCTCAGACCCTGTCTTTGTTTGAACCCCTTCACTAGTAATGCCCACCTCCCTTCCCACCTTTCTTTCCCTATTCACCAGAGATCACTGCTCCCACGTGTCTGGCATGTTGGTGTGTCTATATGAGGGAGAGTTGAGCTGCCACAAGCAGTCTTATATAGCAGGTCTCCCTCTGCTTCCTTTTCCTTTCCCCTGTACTCAGGTCTTTCTGCTGCTCTGCCAGCCCCTTGCTTCTGATTTGTCTTGTCACAGAATTATTCACGTTTCTCTTGTGCTGAGAGCAGGAATATATGTCCAGCCTGTCCTGAAGTCCTCTTTCATGTGTAGTAACTGGTATTCTTTCCTTAGGCCAGATGCCCTCTTTTTGAAGCACTGGCTTCCTGTTTCTCAGCCTGTCCTCTCTTGGATAAGTGAGCTCCAACCGGCCTTGTGTCAAAGCCCAGTGTGTACCTCTCCCTGATGCTGTCGAGGGGCCACTCTGAGGTCCTGAAAGACAGCTGGTTAGCTGAGTGCTTAAGAGAAAAAGTGGCTTTGCCTCAGCCCTTTTTTCCCTCCCTCCTGGTTGGGCTAAGTCTGTAACTGCTTTGTAGACTCCTAAAGCTTTATATTTTCCTGATACCCTGATATCCCCGTGGACAGGATTTATGCATCCTGCCCAGGCAGCCAGGTGCATTGGTGTGATGAGGCTGGTTTCTACCACCAGCCCCCTCTGCCTGCCTTGATGATATTCAGATATAGAAGAGAAATGAGAAATTCCCCCAAAGTCTGTTATGTATTCTTTGACCCTGACTCCAATAAAAGCATCTGTCCAGAGGTCTCCTTCATATTGAGCCTTTCTGAGGTACTTTCTGGATTGTTTGAAATGTCATATTGTAAGTGGAGAGAGAAGCCTTCTGTATGGTCTTTTTTTGGGGGGAGGTCCGGTCATGGGGCCTGAACTCTGGGCCTGGGCACTGTCCCTCAGCTCTTCAGCTCAAGGCTAGCGCTCTATCACTTGAGCCACAGCGCCACTTCCGGCTTTTTTCTTTTTGCTTATGTGGTGCTGAGGAATCGAACCCAGGGCCTCGGGCATGCAAGGCAAGCACTCTACCACTGAGCCACCTTCCCAGTCCCTGTAAGGTCTTTAAGGGACATTCCAACACGGGGAGGCATGTGCACTCAATGGTCCCTGGAGACAGGGACACGCTCTTGGACAGCAAGAATCCTTGAGCAGTTGTCCATGTTGGAGATCAGTGTAGAGAGCAAAGGCAGAAGGAGGGATTTCACTATGTGTTTAAACGTTGCTGGGTCACAGGTAAAAGAGGGCAAGAAGGATAGCTTGTGACAGGAACCAGCCTATTACTAGTCACCCGGCTACGTAGGCAGGGTGTGCCCAAGCCTATTTTTAAGAACGTTGAGGCATCAGGAAAAAGTCTTGAAATTTTAATAACATTTTAAATAACACTTTAATAACATTTCTCAGCCTTTTACTGCATTTGCTTTATCTCGCCTCATTTAAAACAGATTGTGTTGAAACAGCTTATAAAAATTAACTCCAAACATAAGTGTAATGAAAACCTGTAATCCCAGCATTTGAGAGGCAGAGGTGGTAGGATCAAAATTTCTTCAAGGCCAGTCTGGACTATACAATTAAGACTGTCTCAAAAAAGAAAAGAACAGAAAAAAAAATCAGTAGCTGGGCATGAAAAAGGAGCTGGGCATGGTGGCTCACACCTGTAATCTAGCTACTCAGGAGGTTGAGATCTGAGGATCATGGTTCAAAGTCAGCCCCAGCCTGGGCAGGAAAGTCTATGAGACTCTTGCTTCCAATAAACCACTCAGAAAATAAGAAGTGGCACTGTGACTCAAGTGGTAGAGCTGGTAGAGCACTTACCATGAGCTGAAGAGCTGAGGCCCAGCACCTAGGCCCGGAGTTCAAGCCCCACAACTGACAAAAATAAAGAAAATTTGTCGGATGCCGGTGGCTCGTACTATAATCCTAGCTACTCAGGAGGCTGAGATCTGAGGATCATGGTTCAAAGCCAGCCTGGGCAGGAAAGTCCATGAGACTTATCTCCAGTAAACCACCAGAAAACTGGAAGTAATGCTGTAGCTCAAGTAGTAGAGCGCTTGCCTTGAGCTGGAGTGGTTAGGGACACTGCCCAGGCCCAGAGTTCAAGTCCCACAACCGACAAAAATAAATAAATAAAAAGGAAAACTTAGGATAGAGAAGAAAATTGCGGGCTGAGAATGTGGCTTAATGGTAGAATGCTTGCCTAGCATGCATGAAGCATTCCTCAGTACCACTTAAACAGAAAAAGCCAGCTGGGCGCCAGTGGCTCATGCTGTAATCCTAGCTACCCAGGAGACTGAGATCTGAGGACTGTGGCTCAAAGCCAGCCTGGGCAGGAAGTCCATAAGACTCTTACATCCAGTTAACCACCAGAAGTGTCACTGTTGCTCTAGTGGTAGAGCACTAGCCTTGAGCTGAAAAGCTGACGGATAGCACCCAGGCCCAGAGTTCAAGCCTCATAACCGACAAAAAAAAAAAAACAGAAAAGGCCAGAAGTGGGGTTGTGGCTCAAGTGGTAGAATGCTAGCCTTGAGCAGATGAAGCTCAGGGACAGTGCCCAGGTGAGTTCAAGTCCCAGGACTGGCAAAAAAAAAAAAAACTAAAATAGAATAAAACTATTCTTGGGTGAAGACCCTTATTCCAGACCACATGGTCTGAAGACACATTCTTGGAGGAATGGGTCATAGTTGTGATTCCAATTTTGTAGCAGCCAAAGCACCAAGGGGGGCAAGATTTAATGCTCAGCACACAGATCTACAGTCCCAGCAAGCAAAGTTCACATTGGGGCCTGAAGATATATTTTTAATCCAGAGCCCACAATGACTTTCGTTGGTGTATAGTACATTGCCATAAATGAAATATAATCCACATGTTCACAAAATATGTGCATAAATCTTTTTCTTGTAACCTTCACATTATCAGGCACTGATTTTCCTCATCTATTCAGTGATTCTGCATTTATTGAGTACTGTCACATCAAGCTCTGTGCTGGGGACACTATAGGGAGAAAAGCAGTGGGTGGTCTCTGCCCCCAGGATAGAAGATGTGAAGTGGCTCTAGAAGAGCTGTAGTGCCAGGAAAGCACAGAAGGACCAGCGCAGGCTGAGCTCCTTCTGCCCATACCACCACATTAGACAGCAGTACCACCATCCACCTGCTGCTCACCCAGAGAGCCCAGGCATCTCCTTCATCACTGCCTGTTCTCCCAGCCCCTATATATACATCCTGCACTCTGGTTCCAGAACAGATCTGGACCCTGCACTACTCATCACCCTCCACGCCACTGCCTAAGGCATCACTCTCCTCCCTGTGTTGGGTTCTGCAGGTCTTCCCTGAGCACTGTATTTATTACCACTTTTGCCATGTTCTTTTTTTTTTTTTTTTTTGTCGGTTGTGGGGCTTGAACCCTGGGCCTGTGCACTGTCCTTCAACTCTTCGGCTCAAGGCTAGCGCTCTACCACTTGAGCCACAGCGCCACTTCCGGTTTTCTGGTGGTTTATTGGAGATAAGTCTCACAGCCTTTCCTGCCCGGGCTGACTTTAGAGCATGATCCTCAGATCTCAGCCTCCTGGGTAGTTAGGATTACAGGCTTAAACCACTGGCGCCTGCCCATGTAAGGTCTTCTATAAGCAGAGTTCCTCTCGGACATCAGATCATGTCATAGCCTTCCTCTCAGCTGTCACTATTCCATGCACACACAAAGAAGTGCCACCCCGGACCTCTGTACCTGCCCTCCCCTCTGCCTTAAGTATCACCCCCAAGAATCTTTACAACCCACTCTTCACTTATTTTAGGGTTATGCTCCAACTTCCTCTTCCAGAGGTCTTCCTTGACTACCTGTTTGAAATAACTGTCCCTTCCTCTTAACTCTGCCTTGCTTGGCTTTTCTGAAGCACAATCTGTTAAGACATTGTGAATCATTGGTTTGTCAGTAATTCTCCCTCCGTCAAAGGCACAGGAATTCTGGGTGCAGGAACTTTGCCTAATTCCTTGCTGCATCCCAGGTGTTCAGTAAGATACCCTGCCTAAACAGTAAATGCCGGTTGAATTGGGGGAGGGGGTACACTAGAATGCCAAGAAAGCAACCTAAGAAAAACTCTGAGCTGAGAGTGGAGGAAGGATGAGTAAAAGAGACATCTCAGGGCAGCATGTGCCCAAGCTACCTGTGCATGAGTATGGCACAGACCACTATAGGGGCTAGAATTGAGCATGGCAAAAGGAAGACACTGCAGGGCTTAAAACAGGACAGTGGCTGGGAACCAGTGACTTACACCTGTAATCTTACTCAGGAGGCTGAGATCGGAGGATCACGGTTCAAAGCCAGCCCGGGCAGGAAAGTCCATGAGACTCTTATCTCCAATTAACCATCAGAAAACCAGAAGTGGTGCAGCTCAAGTGGTAGAGCTTTAGTTTTTGAGCTAAAGAGCTCAGGAACAGTGCCCAGACCCAGCGTTCAAGCTCCACAACTGACAAAAAACAAAACAAAACAGGACAGTGACTCTAATCAGAGTTGGTCTATGTGTGTGTGTGTGAGTGTGATGGGCTTGAACTCAGGGCCTGGACACTGTCTCTGAGCTTTTGTGCTCAAAGCTAGCCTTCTACCAATTGTAACCACAGTGCCATTTCCAGCTTTTTAATCATTAATTGGAGATAAGAGACTCATTCTGCCCAGGCTGGCTTTCAACCACAATCCTCAGATCTGAACGTAGTGAGTAGCTAGGATTACAGGTGTCAGTCACTGACATCCAGTGTAGGAGAGTGACATTTAAACAGATTCTATAACAGGCCTGCTTGGAGTTAGCCAGAGTTCCTGTACAGTGTCTGAGAGCACATCTTTTCCTCCATTAAAGACCATCAGAATGTCAAATTCAGTAGAGGAGACAGCAAACATGGAATCATACAGCATAACCTTGCCAATGCCCAGAATTAGCATGACCACTGCCTTAGGATGTTTCTTAATTTCACCTGGCAGTAAGAAAGGGAGCAGCAGCTGTCAGTGCCTAATATCCTGACTGCCTGCCACCATCAAGAGGCATGGTCAGAACTGATGTGAGATGTCTTGTAATTAGCATGCTTGGAGGTTTGGTGGCCACTTTGTAGGTGCTCCCAAGATTTTTGAACAGAGAAAATGAATGGAGGAGTGAATTCTGAGGTTCCAGCAGCTCTCTTGGATCTGTGTTTATATTTTGTCATCCCCCACAACTACCATGAAAGATTAGGCATAAATACAATAACTGTTTTCAGATGTGGAATCATGATCACAAACCTTCAGACTCCTTTGGAAGGTACATCTGGGGGCTTGAAGGGCCACCCTTTTTTTCACAGCTGTACAAAATAGAAGGCCCCTAGTATTGCTTGACATTCTTCCTGATTGTCTCCTAACTCCTGAGGGGACTTTGGTTTCCTCATGGCTACCAGCTACCTAACTTCCTATTTTCTTTTTTTATTTCTGCAGATATTCTCCCAGGAATACATCAACCTCTTGCTGTCCATGTATTTCTTCGTGCTGGGAATCCTGGCCCTGTCCCACACCATCAGGTCAGAAGGCATCTCTGCAGCATTTGAAGCCACTTTCTTGGGAGCAAGTACAGGGTCTTGGATATGAACATGACCTTTGGTGTCATTGAGAGCCAGGTGTGGATCCTGGCTGTAAAATCCAAGGCAATCTTGCCCTTGTGTCATACTGTAGGTGACCTAAGATGAAAATTATAACCTGTCTGGGCCACAGTTTGCACATAAGGGCTGATAGAGTACCCAGCTGGAGAGTTGCTTGTGAAGAGTATTGTCCTGGTAGTTGGCATAGCACTAAATGAGGGACACCAGTGCACTAGGCTCAAGTCTTCACATGTCATCTTTTCTCTTAATCAGAGGCACAGTGTGGGAAGCAGGAGTGCAGGCACTGAGAAATTTGACTGCCTGACTTTGGATCCAAACTCTGCCACTTAATAGCCCTGTAACCTTGGGCAAGTTACTTACTTAATCTCTCTGAATGTGAAGAAAATAATAGTACTTCTCTCCTAGGGTAATGTAGGGTAATGCGGAAAACTTTTTATGGTCAGTCATAGGGCTTGAACTCTGGGCCTGGGTGCTGTCTCTCAGCTCTTCAGCTCAAGGCTAATGCTCTACCACTTGAGCAACAGCACCACTTCCAGTTTTCCGGTGTTTAAATGGAGATAAGAGTCTCCTGGACTTTCCTGCCCAGACTGGCTTTGAATTGTGATCCTCAGATCTCAGCCTCCTGAGTAACTATGATTACAGGTGTGTTCTACTGGCTCCCAGCCTAATGTGGAAAACTTTTAACATGGTATCCTACACTTACTATGTTCAACAATTTTTTTCAGTTCCAGGGTTGCACTTAAGAGACTCCTATTTTTATGAGGTGCTTGCTTAGCTGGTGTTCTACTACTTGATCAATGCCTTCAGCTCTGCTTTCTGCTGGATATTTTGGAGACAGAGTCTTTGAGACTTTTTTGCCTACGTTGGCTTTGAACTATGATCCTCTGGATCTCAGATTCCTGGTAGCTAAGATTACAGGCATGAGACATGAGCACCTGGTTTCTTGCATATTCTTATAGCTTTCATCTGTGGTTAGTTTTTGCTTTTAATCCTGAGTTGTAGTCAGGGAAACTGAAGCACAGAGAGGTTAAGAAGTTACTAGGATCACAGAGATGGTGAGTAACAGAACCAGAATTTAAACTCAGGTCTGTGTGATCCAGAGGGGGCTACTATTGACTTTCTATCCTGTGCACTGAAAACCCTCAACGTCCTTGCACTACCCACCACATGGGGGACAAGTTGTGACCAAGCTTGTGTTTACAAAGATGTCTCAATATGTTTCAACTGTCCCCTTGCAGTGGTTAGCCATAGGCTGAGAACCACTAATAGGGAGGTGGCCAGCAGACCAGGAAATGCTCCCAGAAGGGAACTTGACTTCAACTCCAAAGGGTGGAAACCTGGAAGAGATCAGGCCAAGAGTTCAATAGTCCCTGCATATAAGTGATCACTATCAGCCTTTTCCCAGTGCAGTCAAAGAAAGCACTAGAGAGAAAGAACAGAAATTTCCCTCGGCGACAGTGAACACCATGGAGAGTATGGCCCCATTCCTCAAGGCATAATGGCAGGATGGAGTGGTTAGAGCATAGTTTTGAGGGGCAGCCTGGGACCAAGGCCTGGTTCTACCAGCTTTGCAATTTGCAGAGATTACTCAAGCTTATCTGAGCATCAGTTTTCTAAGCTACAGAAAGAACCTCACAGAAAAACAGGAAGCATCAAATGAGCCTCTGTGTGCAGTGTACTTAAAACACATGGCAGGCTACAGTGAATCCCGTGCTAGCCTGAGCTTACATATTGGGACACCACTCTGGTCTTTGGACTGATCTAGTACTACCTTCACCTACCCTGAGCCTTAACCTACAAAATCTTACTCTAGCAACATTAAGAGGTGTTTGGTTTGGTTTGGTTTGGTTGGTGGTGGGGCCTGAACTCTGGGCCTAGGTGCTGGCCCTCAGCTCTTCAGTTCTCCCACTTGAGCCATGGTGCCATTTCCAGCTTTTTCTGCTTATGTGGTGCTGAGGAATTGAACCCAGGGCCTCATGCATGCAAGGCAAGCACTCTACCACTGAGCCACTTTCCCAGACTCATCTTGAGAGAATTCTTATCCAGCTCCCTAGTCTGAAATGTGAAGGCTTAGAGAACCGGCAGGATTTGGACGTAGCAGGACAGTACTACAAGCTGCACTCATGAGGACCTATGGCAGGGATGGAAAGAGTCACTCGACTCCATCCTAGGCTGATGAAGACCCAGCCTGCCCCACCTGCAAGCCTGGCCCATCCTACCTCAGTGTTACTATAGACTGAGAGAAACCTACATTGTTTGAAAGCCACAGATGGGCCATATGCTAAGGAATTATTATGTTACTTTATCTTAGCAACCCTTCAAAGAGATGTTATCTCGACCCAACTCCCACACCAGACACATTGAACGATTGTCTCCTAACCAATTTGGAATTTTTCATGATAGATATCAACAGAAAATAAAAACTAACAGTAGCTTAGGGATGTAACTTGGTGATAGAGAACTTGCCTTGTAAGTTTTAAACCCTGGGCTTGATCCTTCCTTGGCACTCAAAAAATAAATAAAAAAAGAATGGAATAAATAAAAATAAAAAATGGAATAAAAAGTAAAAATTGTTAACTAGAAACTATAAATAATGAAAATGAGTGTTGTATCCATCCTAATATAATTTAGAGCAGTAATGAGATATTATGTCTTATAAGCCAGCAACTCAAGATGCTGACAGCCAGCCGTGGTGGCTCGCTCCTGTAATCCTATCTATTCATGAAGCTGAGATCTGAGGATCATGGTTCAAAGCCAGCCCAGGCAGGAAAGTCCATGAGATTCTTATCCGGTTAACCACCAAAGGCCAGAAGTAGAGCTATGATTTAGTAGTAGAACTCCAGTCTTGAAGAAAAAGCTCAGGTATAATAAAAGAAAGCTGAAGCTCCACTTCCTGCTTTTTGGTAGTTTATTGGAAATAAAGAGCCTCACAAACTTCAAACCACAGTCCTCAGGTCTTAGCCTCCTAAGTAGCTATGATTATAGGTGTGAACCACCAGCATCTGGCTCAATTTTGTGTTTGATTTTTTTTACTTATAGCAACAAAATTTTTTTTTGTAGCTATTCATTTTTTTTAATTTAATTTAATTTTATTTGTGAACATACTGTACAGAGGGGTTACAATTACATGGGCAGGATAATGCGTACATTTCTTACCAAGCATTGCAGCCTCCTCCTTTGGTTTACCCTTCACATCCCTTCCCAGCCTCCCCCTCCCCCCCAATCCCA
This sequence comes from Dipodomys merriami, assembly GCF_024711535.1. NCBI lineage: Eukaryota > Metazoa > Chordata > Mammalia > Rodentia > Heteromyidae > Dipodomys > Dipodomys merriami. Next base: position 69,280,500 of record NW_027206290.1, read on the forward strand.
GTCCTTCTCTTCTCCCCCCCCCCCCCCCCCCCCGCACCGACATTGTAAAGCTCGTTTTGGACATGACAACTTGTACTTCTCATTGTTGCAACAGGTCCACCTGTATCCTTAAACAACTGGTTTTTCCCCATCTCCTCCACAAGTTATACTGACATCAAATATAGTGAAAGCAGGGGTTATACTGTGGGGGAGGGACATACAAAGCAACAAAGAGATAATCTTATAAATGCGTTAGAAACACAATAGCAACAAAATTTGACCTAAGAAAATTAGAGCTAGCTGGGCACCAGTGGCTCATGCCCGTAATCCTAGCTACTCAGGAGGCTGAGATCTGAGGATCACAGTTCAAAGCCAGCCAGGGCAGGAAAGTCCGTGAGACTCTTATCTCCAGTAAACCACTAGAAAACTGGAAGTGGCACTGTAGCTCAAATGATAGAGTGCTTGCCATGAGCTGAAGAACCAGGAATAGCACCCAAGCCCAGAGTTCAAGCCCCACGACTGACAAAGAAAATTAGAGCTTGTAAAATACTAGGTAGCTATGGACAGAGGTGTGCTCACTATACAGAACAGTCAGAGCAGCATATGGAGAAAAATTTGGTAGACAAAAACTGCCAAGTGAATGAAATTATTGTTTGTATGTAAAAGAACTACATGCTCTAAAGATAATTTTACTACAAAGAGAAATATAATTTAATTGTGGGGGGGGGTGTTATAGAGAATTTACCTAACAATTAAACTGACTCTTGTTCAGTTGAATTGAGTTTTCTTTTAATACCTTCTCAAAGAAAATTACGAGATTGGAATTTCCATGAGCTTTATATATCCACAAACTTCAGAGTCAGATGTTCTTCCAGATCTATACAACAGTGGTCCAAAGGTGTGAGATGGAGAAAATTGAGGTTTGGAAGGGTTACGTGACTGCCAGGAGCCACAGATAGCATTGGCAGAGTGAGGTTTTGAGCCCAGGCTGCCAAAAGTCTGTAGCCCACTGGCCCCAGCTGTGGTTTTCTCAGATCTCTGCACCTTCGCTACCATACCGCTGCCTACCTCAATACTCTGAGAACAAACCATAGCTTATGGTATAGGGGGTGAGGCTATGAGCTGCCGTTATCTTTTATACAAAACTCAAGTCCAACCAGACCCCAGATATACTCCTGCCAGCAGAGCCTTGGCTTATTTTTATCACCTCTGACAGTTCCTGTCCTGTGCAGCTGACCCTTGGAGGACAGAGGCCCAAAGCTGCCACCCCAGGAGGAGGAGGCCACGTTACCAGTTTCACTAACCCTTACCATCCACCCCCAGAGAAGAAAGGTACCTGGGTGGTTACTTAGAAATCACAGGCCTTGTTTGACAGGAGCCATCAAAGGCTCTCTGCCTACTGCAAAAATGCATTGAGAATTGTTCAGCAAGCATTTACCATTTACCACCCGGTTACCATGCCTAGCATGGATGGCAGGAAAATAAGGAGATAGGAGCCACTGCTCAGAATCACAACTGCCATGTGTCGCTTCTTGTGTTATATACAGCCTCTCTTTCCTCCAGAACAGACACCAGTCTGTTAAAGTGTGGTATTGTACATCTGTAGTCTTCTCTACTCAGAAAGCTAAGGCAGGAGGATCACAAGTTTGAGACGTATCTGGGAAATTTAGTGAGACTCTCAAAATTTTTAAAAGGCTAGGAGTATACCTCAGAGATAGGACACAGGCTTAGCATAGACCAGGACCTGCGTTCCCTCATCAGCACAAAGAAATGACAGTTGAGAAAAATGGAAGCTGCACTTAAGTTCAGAAGATGCACTTACTTAATCCTGTAGTCCCATGAGAAAGGAGTTACTTAGTGGTCCAGTTGTACCGTAGATCATGCCTTTAGTAGTAGAGCTGTAATTTGAGCCTATGAAGTCTGGCTCAAAGCCATATTCTTAACCAGCATACTATGTTGGTGAGAAGCAGAACATCAAGTTCCTAAGGAAGAGGCCAGGCTGGGTGAAGGCCTTATTAGCTCCTTGAGCCACCTCTCTGCCTCTGCCCATAACTACACATACCCCAGCTTCAGACTTCCCCAGAGGTACCTCTCATCCATACCAGCTTCTGCCTCCCACATCTTTGGAGCTCTGCGTGGAAGCCCATGTCTGATTCTAGCCCCCTATCTACCACATCTGCCCACAAGGCCTCTCGATATTCATACTGCAACCCAATCCTCCAAGCTACAAGCAATCGCTTCTGGAACAAATGGGGAACCTGAGATCCAGAAATAGTTCTTTAGTCCACATCTTTCTCCAAGACACCAGAATATTAGAGAACTCTTGTTCACATGTCTTAATTACAGTGACCTGGACATATCTAGGCTGCCTCGGTTTACCTTTAGTTGGGAGAACAGTTATGTTTTCAAGCCCATATACAAAAGCTTACAGTTCTCACATATCCCTGTTTTAGGCCCAGCACTTGAGCTGAACATCTCTTCTGCCTTTTCATCTTTACACAATCCTTTGTCCTTACAAACTAGTGGGAAGGCTGAAACCAAGGCTTGGAATTCCTGACTGCCATACTCTCTCTGCCTCTGTTTTTGCGTATATTTGGTGGGAACAGGCATTACAAAAATCACTAGGAAAGCCCGGTACCAGTGGCTTAGACCTGTAATCCTAGTTACTCAGGAGTGTGAGACCTGAGGATTGTGGTTCAAAGCCAGCCCAGGCAAAAAAATCCATGAGACTCATCTCCAATTTCCATGGGAAGTGGTGCTGTGACTCAAAGTGGTAGAGCGTTAGCCTTGAGCAAAAGCACTCAGGGACAACACCCAGGCCCAGAGTTCAAGCCCCAGGACCAACCAAAAAAAAAAAAATCACCAGGAGTTCAGAGAACCAGGTTTGAACCTCAGGACAGATACTTTATCACCCTGAGCAAGTCATTTTATAAGAACCTTTATCTATAGACTAGGAAAAAAGCCAGGAACCTGTGGCTCACACCTGTAATCCTAGCTTCTCAGAAAGCTTAGATCTGAGAGCTGCAGTTTGAAACCAGCCTGGGTAGGAAAGGCTATGAGACTTTTTCATCTCTGATTAACCAGCCAGAAACCCTTGGAGCAGTGGCTCAAGTGATAGAACACTAGTCTTGAGCAAAACAGCTCAAGGACAGAATCCAGGCCCTAGGACTAGAAAAAGAAAAATTAACACCTACCTATCTGTGGAGCTGAGGGTGTCAAGATGTAACAGCAGTAAATGGGTGTTGAGGGTTATATTAGAGCTATTATTCCCAGGGAGCTCTGTTTGCCAACTTGCTTTGTCTTTCCTTCTAGCCCCCTCATGAATAAGTTTTTTCCAGCCAGCTTCCCAAACCGACAGTATCAGCTGCTCTTCACTCAGGGCTCTGGGGAAAACAAGGAAGGTCAGTGTTACCCACTTTCCCCTATGGTGTTTTGGGTTTCCCAGTTGTCTCCCCAATACTGGATTCTCCCAATAGAGAAAATGATGAAAGTGGGCTCCAGGATATCTTTCCCTGGGTTCATATCCAGCTCTGCCACACTTAAACAGGACTCTGGGTGGATGGCTTCTCTCTCTGAGCATTAGAATGGTTTTGTTGGGGCTTTTTCCCCCATCTGAAAAACGCAAATCAAGCACCTTCTTCATAGAAGACCTTTTGGCTCTATTAGGACACAGTACATAATGAAAAACACCCAGCACACTGCCTGGCTCATAAAAGTACTCAACTAAACACTGCTGTCAATCAGGTTTTATGGTGTCTGTTTTTGCGTGATAAATATTCAACCGGAGACTTGAAAGAGGGATTCGATGGCTTTTTTTTTCTTTAGCCATAGAGGGTTCCGGGGAGCCTAGGAATAGCGGATTGTCATGTGGGTCCGAATATGGACTCAAGATTATCAGTAGCGTGACCAAATGGAAGTTCGTAACAGTTGTAAGCCGCGGAACGCGTCCCCCTGCTGGCACCAGGCCCCTCTCCCGCGTCGGAGAAGCAGCGTTGTTACGGGATCCTGTACCTCCAGTGCACACATACCGAATAAACGATTTCTGGATTTTTTTTTTAAGGCTAAGCCTTTTTTTTTTTTTAAGAGACCAGAGTCTCGGGGTCCGGACCACATCGGTCCCAGCTCTGCCTTACTCGGGTGGCCCTCGGGTCCGGGATGGCCACCATCGCTCCACTGTCCAGCCGAAGACATTGAAATATCCCCGTCACGGGCCCCGTTAGCGACCGGGGGGTGCTGGGAAACGCGGCCGAGAGCGGTCCGTGAGCGAACGGTCCACGAGCGAGTGTCCAGCCAGAGCGCCGGCCGACGCCCCGCCCCAGACCCCGCTTCCGGCGATGACGGGAGCCGCTCGGCCCCTCTTCCTGCCCGTGGCCCGCCCTTTCCGCTGCCCCCATGCCCAGGAATAGGAAGCTAGAAGATCCGGAAGTGGGGGGAAAAGCGGACGGGGTGCTGACGTGATGCTCGGGAAACGGAAGTGGTCATATTTTGCGCGGCCGTAAAGCGCAGCCGGCTGGACCACTTTCCGGTTGACGACAACGGCCCGACCGGGTCCTTCGGTGCCGGCCTTCCTCGAGTGCGGAGCTTCCCGGGCTCTCACCGGTTCAAGTGTCGCGTGTGCCCGTCCCAGTTGGCGCCCTTCACCCGAGGATCATGTTCAAGAAATTTGACGAAAAGGAAGATGTATCCAACTGTATCCAGCTAAAGACGTCGGTTATTAAGGGTATCAAGAGCCAACTGACCGAGCAGTTTCCAGGTATTGAGCCGTGGCTTAATCAAATCATGCCCAAGAAAGATCCCGTTAAGATAGTCCGGTGCCATGAACATACGGAAATCCTTACGGTAAATGGAGAGTTGCTGTTTTTCAGACAAAGAAAGGGACCTTTTTATCCAACCCTCAGGTTACTTCACAAATACCCTTTTATCCTGCCACATCAGCAAGTTGATAAAGGAGCCATCAAATTCGTGCTCAGTGGCGCAAATATCATGTGTCCGGGTTTAACTTCTCGTGGAGCGAAGCTTTACCCTGCTGCAGTAGACACCATTGTGGCGGTCATGGCAGAAGGAAAGCAGCACGCTCTGTGTGTCGGAGTCATGAAGATGGCTGCAGAGGACATTGAGAAGGTCAACAAAGGAATTGGCATTGAAAATATCCATTATTTAAATGATGGTCTATGGCACATGAAGACATATAAGTGAGCCATAGAAGGAATGTACTTGGGTTAAATATAGATAAATGTGTTTGTATATGTGTTTGTGTCTGTGTGTGACAGCATGAAAACAGTGCCTCTGTAGTTATGCTGAATAAATTCAACATACGCCTTTAAAAAAAAAACAAAACACCCAGGGTCCTGCTAACACAGCAGAGAATTGAAATTGGGGGAAAATTGTAGTTATCTGCTGTACTCTGGAATCAGACTGCAGTGGCTACTGCTCTGTGAACCTGGGCAGCCTCCATCGTTTCTCCTGGCTTACTTGTTAGAAAGCTTAGAAGCATCAAGAATGGGTCAAACATCAGGATGCGTGCCACAGGGGTCCCCACAAGACCAACCTCAGGCCTGTTCCTGCCTTTTTTTTCTAGGCTTGTGTCACTACCCTCTTCTTCCTCTGCTATTGAACAAGAATTGCCAGCAACCTTCAGTTCCTTTAGTGGCAAAAAGATTCCAGAAAGAACTGGGACCTTGTTAAAGACCTGAGTTCAGTGTGCCAGGCACTGTGCTGAGGGCATTATAAGGACCTTCACTTCCCCTAGCAGCTCTATGAGGGAGGTGCTGTTGCCGTTCTGACAAACGAGAAAACTGTAACTCAGAGAGGGAACTGTCTCCTCTAGAGTCTCCCAGCTAAAAGTGGCAGAGCCTATATTTCCAATACTAGGGACCGCCTTCCTCTGACTCTCAATTTTCTCTGGGTCTCAGTTCCCTCTTCTAAAAAATTAGAGGGGTTGGGATAGCTCTGATGGGCTCTCCCCATCCTAATACCCCCACCAAACTGGAGAAATCAAGGCTGAACCCCTGGGCCTGTGGGCTTCTGACCATGACCATAGACATGCCTTCCTCAATCCTGGGGCTGACAGGTGGGAGGGACAGCTCCACACTGGGGAGTGAACTTACCCAGCCTCTCTGCCCAGATATTGTCAACTATGAGTTTGACACTAAGGACCTGATATGCCTGGGCCTAAGCAGCATTGTTGGTGTGTGGTATCTGCTGAGGAAGGTAAGTAGCCAGCGCTTGTGTACAAGAGCCGGTAAGGGTGGCAGGGGAGGCAGCATGTGGGCAGGGCAAAGTACAGTAAGCTAGGTCTAACTTCTGTTTTTCTCCAGCACTGGATTGCCAACAACCTGTTTGGCCTGGCCTTCTCCCTCAATGGAGTGGAGCTCCTGCACCTGAACAACGTCAGCACCGGCTGCATCCTGCTGGGTGGACTCTTCATCTACGATGTCTTCTGGGTGAGTCAGGCGGGAATTCCAGAGATGTCCATCTCTAGCCTCCCAGCCCCGCTTTCTTACTCCCCAATCTCTGGCCCAAGTGATAGTCATCTAAGGGAAATCAGGTCCCCTCTGGGTGGGCCCATCTGTAAAATGGAGCCAGAGAAAGCAAACTAGTTAGACTGAGAGCCCATGCAGTACCTAGTGCCTCTGTCTACCCTCATGTCATTTTGATGGCTCTCAAATAGTAATCTCTGGGGGGCTGGGAAGGTGGCTCAGTGGTAGAGTGCTTGCCTTGCATGCATGAGGCGCTGGGTTCGATTCCTCAGCACTACATAAGCAGAAAAAGCTGGAAGTGGCGCTGTGGCTCAAGTGGTAGAGCACTAGCCTTGAGCTGAAGAGCTGAGGGACAGTGCCCAGGCCCAGAGTTCAGGTACCATGACTGGCAAAAAAAAAAAAAAAAAAAAAAGTAATCTCTGGAGCAACTGAATTAAGACTCGAGGTATACAGATGGGAGGTAGAATACTAATGAATGGTCCAGTAATGACCTGGAAGAACAGAGACTGCCTGTGCTCTGGCTCCACACCCCATGAAGCATAGCTGAGGAATTAGATCAGCCCAACACAGGGACCTTTTCCCTGGCTCAAACAGCCATTCTCCCTTGCTGGGCATTGGTGGCTCATGCCTCTAATCCCAGCTACTCAGGAGACTGAGATCTGAGGATCAAAGCTCAAAGCCAGTTTGGGCAGAAAGCCCATGAGACTAATCTCCAGTTAACCCCCAGAAAACTGGAAGTGGCATTGTAGATCAAAGTGCGAGCACAATCACAAGTTTTGAGTGAAAAGCTCAGGGATAGCGCTCAGGCCCTGAGTTCAAGCCACATGACTGAAATAAAGAAAAAAGAAAAAGCAGCTGTTCTCCCCTTGAGTGGTTGATGACTGAGGGCTTTTATCTCTTCAGGGGCTGGGGGCAGAAACAAACAGGCTACCTAACTTGGGCCATCATAGCTCCTTTGCAGACTCCTTGGAAGTTCCTCTCCACTGCCCAGAAATAGCATCAAGCTACCTCACCTCAGTTTCATCGGCTCTGAGCCCTCCTAGCTTCCTGCCTCATTCCTGCAGAACTCAGGCAGCAATGTTTTCAGATGCCATGGGACAGTTGTACTTTACCACCCCTTCCTTTGCCTTCCTTCAGACTCTTCTTTTCTCCTTCCAGGTATTTGGTACCAATGTGATGGTGACGGTGGCCAAGTCATTTGAAGCACCAATAAAATGTAAGTGAGGGGCTGGGAATGTAACTTAGTGGCAGAGTGCTTGACTATCATGCATGAAGCCCTGGGTTCAGTTCCTCAGTACCACATAAACCGAAAAGGCTGGAAGTGGTGCTGTGGCTCAAGTGGTAGAGTGTTAGCCTTGAGCTCAGAGAGACTCCGCAACAGAGCCCAGGCCCTGAGTTCAAGCCTTACAACTGGCAAAAAAAAAAAAAAAGTAAGTAAGCGTCTCCCACAATGTAGAACCCCCTCATCAACCATAGCGCATTCTCGTTTGGGTCAGTACTCCCTTTTCCCCATAAACTTCTTCCTCAAAGGTCTAGTGAGTCTCTTCAACCTGGTTCTCTTATTTTGATTAATCCAGTTGTGTTCTTGATCTACCACCTTCTGCCTAAGCCCTTTCCCAGGGACAGCTGCTGGGTCATGGTGCAGTGTAGTACATAGTAAGCAGAAATGGGAACAAGCTGGAAAGAAGCATAGAGAGGAGGTATCCAAACAGCCTATTGTGGGGCTGCAGAGAACTTTCCAGAGGGGAGACTACCATACTGAGAACTGAGAGCATAGGACCCACTTACCTTCTCTAGAACTCTGTCTTTCATATTGCCTTGGTTTATTTTTCATTTTTTAAAGTTTTTTTTTGTTTTTTGTTTTTTTTTTTGGTTGGTCGTGGGGCTTGAACTCTGGGCCTGGGCGCTATCCCTCAGCTCTTCAGCTCAAGGCGAGGACTCTACCACTTGAGCCACAGCGCCACTTCTGGTTTTCTAGTAGTTTATTGGAGATAAGAGTTTTACGGACATTCCTGCCCAGGCTGGCTTTGAACCGCGATCCTCAGATCTCAGCCTCCTGAGTAGCTAGAATTACAGGGGTGAGCCACGGACGCCTGGAAAGTTTTTTTAATTGTTATTATAAAGATGATGTATAGAGGGGTTATAGTTACATAGGTACTAAGAGTACCTTTCCTTTTTTTTTGTCAGTTGTAGGGCTTGAACTCAGGGCCATGGTGCTGTCCCTGAGCTCTTTTTGCTCAAGGCTAGTGCTCTACCACTTTGAGCCAACAATGCCACTTCCCATTTTCTGGTGGTTAATTGGAGATAAGAGTCACGAATTTGGGGCTGGGAAGGTGGCTCAGTGGTAGGGTGCTTGCCTTGCATACATGAGGCCCTGGGTTCAATTCCTGAGCACCATATAAGCAGAAAAAGCCAGAAGTGGCGCTGTGACTCAAGTGGTAGAGTGCTAGCCTTGAGCTGAAGAGCTGAGGGACAGTGCCCAGGCCTAGAGTTCAGGCCCCATGACTGGACCCAAAAAAAAAAAAAAAAAAAAGAGTCTCATAGACTTTCCTGCAGGAATGTGTTTGAACAATGAATCTCAGATCTCAGCCTCCTAAGTAGCTAGAGTTATAGGCATAAGCCATGGTGCCAGGTAAGCTCATGGTCTCTAGATGAGATCATGCTTCCTAGCATTGACTCTTCACTCAGCCATATCGAGGCACAAAAGGGAAGCTTTATCTCAGGAGAAATCAATCCCCCTGCCTCTTTCCTATTTAATATCACAAAACTGGATCACAGATTCAAATTATGCATCAGCAAGACAGATGACAAAAGTACATAATTAGCTTAGAGTCCCAGTCCTAGACTGTGCACTAATCACCTCTTCAAATCATCAGGCTGTGTACTGGATGTGCATGATAGAAAAGAAAAAGGTATGGGACTGGGAATGTGGCTTAGTGGTAGAGTGCTTGCCTGGCATTCATGAAGCCCTGGGTTCAATTCTTCAGTACCACATAAACAGAAAAGGCCAGAAGTGGCACTGTTGCTCAAGTGGTAGAGTGCTAGCCTTAAACAAAACAAGCTCGGGGACAGTGCCTAGGCCCTGAGTTCAAGCCCCAGGACTGACAAAAAAAAAAAAAAAGTAGCCTGGTGGAGCCTTTGCCTGTCAGTGATGCCTCGGTGAAGTCGCTCAGAACACAAGAATTTCCTGTCTTTCTTGTCCCATTCCCTGCTGTAGACAACTTTTTGCCATGAACTGGGCTAGAATTTATAGCCACAAATCACTTCTAAATTCTGTAGTCTCAGGCTGGGATGTAGCTCAGTGGCAAAGTGCTTGCCTAGCAAGTACAATATCCTGGGTTCAATCCCTAGAACCAAAAAAGAAAAAAAAAGTCAAAAGATAAATAAATTCTGTAATCCCAGCTCAATTAGCCCAGAGGAAAAGCTTTAACATGAATAAACTCCCAGAGACCATCCATGTTCATCTTCCTAAAGAGATGGAAGCAGGGTACAACTTGGCAGCTTCTCTATTACTCTGAGCCCAAGGCTTCTACAGCTATATAGAGCACTGAAATTGCTGGGCATCATTGGCTTATAATGGCCTGTAATCCTAGTTACTTAAAGACTAAGATCTGAGGATTGCAGTTCAAAGCCCAGGCAGAATAGTCCATGAGACTCATCTCTAATTAACTACCAGGAAACCAGAAGTAGTGCTGTGGCTCAAAGTGGTAGAACAGTAGCCTTGAGTAAAAATGTTCAGTGCCCTGGCCCTGAGTTCAAGCCCCACAATCAACCAAAAAAGGGAAAAAAGGAAAGCACTGAGATTGTATGGTATGTGAGTAACTTACTGCCAGAGAGCCCCAGATTTCTCCCCATTCTAACAAGCTGTGACTCCAGACGGAGACATTGCTCATCAGCCAGTAAAGTTCTCACCACCACCCCATTGCCCCCAGAAACACAAATGTGTGTGTGTGTGTATGTGTGTGTGTGTGTGTTACCCAGGGTTGGGTATTGGCAGCCTGAGTATTAGGAACTCTAGCCTAACTTCATCACTGTGTCTCCCTGCAGTGGTGTTTCCCCAGGATCTGCTGGAGAAGGGCCTGGAGGCAGACAACTTCGCCATGCTAGGACTCGGAGATATTGTCATTCCAGGTAACTGTGCTGGAAGAGGGTTATGGTAGAGGGAGGGGGTGGAGAGATATTCTAGAACAAGGGGGAGCACTATGAAAGAGACAGTTTTACTTATTGAGAAAGAACAGGGAAGCCCAGGACTTGGTGAAAGATTCTTCTTCAACACACTTTTGTGGAGCAGCAGTCATATGTTAGGCCCTGAGCTGGACCCTGGATGGACAGTAGCGAACAAGGCTGTCATCATAGAAGTTCTGCTCTAGACAACTGTCATGATTTAAAAAAAAAAAAAAAAAAAAACTTAAAAAGTAAACGTCTAGGGCTGGTAGAGTGCTTGCCTAGTATGCATGAAGCCCTGGGTTCAATTCCTCAGTACCACATAAACAGAATAAGCTGGAAATGGCCCTGTGGCTCAAGTGGTAGAGTGCTAGCCTTGAGCTCAGAGAGGCTCAGGGACAGAGCCCAGGCCCTGAGTTCAAGCCCCAGCACCAGAAGAAAAAAAAAAAAAGGAAATGTCTAATGATTGAGATCAACTCTGGAAAATAAAGCATATTGTATGCTGGGTACCAGAGGCTCATGCATATAATCCTAGCTACTCTAGTGGCTGAGATCTGAGGATTGCAATTAGAAGCTTGCCTGAGCAAGAGTCCATGAGACTCTTATCTCCACTTTACCCAAAGATCTAGAAATGGAGCAGTGGCTTAAGAGCTCAGGGAGTTTGGGAATTTAGCTCAGTGGAAGATTACTTGCCTGGCAAGTGCAAGGCCCTGAGTTCAGTCTTCAGCTCTGAAAAACTACAAAATGGAAAAAAGAAATAAAGCTTAAGGATGGGGCTGGGAAGGTGGCTCAGTGGTAGAGCGCTTGCCTTGCATGCACGAGGCCCTGGGTTCGATTCCTCAGCACCACATAAGCAAAAAAAAAAACCGGAAGTGGCGCCGTGGCTCAAGTGGTAGAGCACTAGCCTTGAGCTGAAGAGCTGAGGGACAGCGTCCAGGCCCAGAGTTCAGGCCCCACAACCGGACCAAAAAAATAAATAAATAAATAAAGCTTAAGGAAATGGCACCAGTGTCCCATGCCTGTAACCCTAGCTACTCAGACAGGATAGGAAAGTTTGAGACTCATCTCCAGTTAAACACCCAAAAAGCTGAGTGGAGCCATAGCTCAAGTGGTAAAACACTAGCCTTGAGCAAAAAGAGCTCAAGCCACAGGACTGGCGCGTGCGCGTACACGTGTGCACATATACACACAGCTCAGGGAGAGCACCCAGGCCCTGAGTTTAAGACCCAGGTCTAGCACCACCACCATCATCTCCTCAATAAAGTGTGACTGCCTCAAAGGAGCCCAACATCCCTCATAGATAAGTTACAGATGGCCTACAACTACCATTGTCCCCTTGTTCCTGTCTCCTTTGCTGAAAGGACAGAGAGCAAGAATGCAGGCGAGAGCCACTGTGTGTGCGCTTGGCACATACCTGCTTGTCTGCACAATCTAGCCTCTGAGCCACATCTATGTGTGGGTGCTTATCAGTGCGCCATGGATGTGACACAGGTGTATGTCCCCATACATCAATGAATGTGCCTCAGTGTAGCATCGAAACTCCCAGTGGAGACTCACAATAGCTACAGTGGCTAAGACTTCAAAGCTATGTGTCTGCAGACCTGGTAACAGAACATGCCAGTTTTAGTCACAGGTTCAATCAGTAGATTCGAAGGCTGTTACCAAGTTTGGAATACATTAGAAGCCAGCTTGTTTTCTAGGGTAGGAAGATGAAAGAGCAACTGTAATAACTCAGGGTGATGTGGGCATATTTGCTTGTGATGCTCTCTCCTTGGGGCACATGCAGATGAAGCTGAGGCTTTAGGTAAAGCCTAACTTGAAGAGAGGAAAGGGGCTTTCAGAAGTGAATAGACTATAGACACTTACCAGCTTATAACCAGCTGGACTCAGACCAAGCCTGTCTTCACTGCAAAAAAGATGACACCGTAAGGCTGGGGTGTTGCCCAGTATAAGATCCCCAGAATTCATCCAGCATTCATGAATGTGTGAAGTATGTATGTATGTCAAGAACCTGTTTTGCCTAGCATGATACTGGAGACTTTCTATGCATTATCATTATTAGTCCAGCAGCCCCTTTAATATAAAAGCTATTTCCATTTTTCAGATGAGGAAGAAGGTTAAAAAATATAGTTCCCAGGGCTGGGAAGGTGGCTCAGTGGTAGAGCACTTGCCTTGCATGCATGAGGCCCTGGGTTCGATTCCTCAGCACCACATAAGCAAAAAAGAAAAAACCGGAAGTGGTGCTGTGGCTCAAGTGGTAGAGTGCTAGCCTTGAGGAGGAGCTTAGGAACAGTGCCCAGGCCCAGAGTTCAAGCCCCATGACCGGACCCCTCCTCCCCCGCAAAAAAAAGCCTCCAGGCAAACTGTTCCTTCCCATAGCCCCGAGACTTGAGAGACTGCTTGGCCTTCATGACGTGAAGGTTGGGCACATTCTTTTTGTTGATGTTGTTGTTGTTTTGGGTCCAGTCGTGGGGCCTGAACTCTGGGCCTGGGCACTGTCCCTCAGCTCTTCAGCTCAAAGCTAGTGCTCTACCACTTGAGTCCAGCGCCACGTCTGGCTTTTTTTCTTTTTGCTTATATGGTGCTAGGGAATTGAACTCAGGGCCTCAGGCATGCAAGGCAAGCGCTCTACCACTGAGCCACCTTCCCAGCCCCAGGTTGGGGACATTCTTGTCTGCCAGTTCTGGGTGCTTGGGCATGTGGACATCCTTCTTGGCCACCATAACACCCTCCTTAAAAAGGAGTTCATAAATGGCAATCCGGTTTTTCTTGGGCATCAACATCACATCACGGCGGCTTCAGGGTCCGAGGCCGAGACTGGAAAGGAAGGGGCATGCGCGATGCGGCTACGTGGCCCCGCCTCTTCCAGGAGACTCTTTATCTCCAACTAACCACCAAAAAGCCAGCAGTGGAACTGTGACTCAAGTAGTAGAGTATTAGCCTTGAGCACAAAAGCTCAGGAATAGTGCCCAGATTCTTAAGTTTAAACCCCAGAACCAGCACACAAATACACAAAAATAGTAAGCTGGGAGCCGTTGACTCATGCCTTGAGTAGCTAGCTACTCAAGAGGCTTGAGTTCTAAGGATCACGGTTCAACACCAGTCCAGGCAGGAAAGTCCAGGAGACTCTTATCTCCAATTAACTACCAGAAAACTGGAAGTGGCGCTGTGGCTGAAGTGGTAGAACACTCACCTTGAGCTGAAGAGCTCAGAGACAGCGCCCAAGCTCAAAGTTCAAGCCCCACCACTGACCAAAAATAAAAAATAAGTAAATAAATAATTTGTGCTAGGGTGTAGCTCAGCAATAGATCACTTGGCTACTATGTACAAGGCTTTGGGTTTGATCCTCAGCATTGCAGAATACTTATAAATGTATGTAAATGCATATACATATTTACATATAAATCACATGTTGTCTGTTGGTGCTTCTGATGATCAGCACAGAATGTTTTGGTACTTTTGTGTGTGTGTCAGTACTGGGGCTTGAACTCAAGCCTGGTGTAGCTCTTTTGTTCAAGGCTCAACCACTTGACACTCAACCACTTGAGCCATAGTTCTACTTCCAGTCTTTTGCTAGTTAATCAGAAATAAGAGTTTCACAAACTTTCCTGCCCCCATTGTTCTAGATAGAGAAACTGGGATTTCTGCGGGCATTTGGCAGTGTTGGCCACCCCTTCAGCCCCCAATGAGGGTTCCATGCCTGGGAATACCAGTCTGGGACCCGCTCCTCTGCCACAGTCTAACCCTGACTTTCTTCCCACAGGGATCTTCATTGCCTTGCTGCTGCGTTTTGATATCAGGTAAGGGAGGAAGGGCCTCCTTACGGGGGACCAAATACTCTACCCAGAGCAATGGAAGCAATTCCAGTTTCATGTCCGTTCTGAAATTTAAGTGTTCCAAGAGCCCTATCCAAAATGTTCTGTAGTGTTGAGAACACAGACCAAGAGTTTAAATCCAGAACAAATGTCCTAGTGGGACATGCAGTGCTTTCTCCCTGTGCCCTTGCAAGCAGCCTAGCCTTGCTAAGTCTTGGGTTTCTCACACTTAAGGTAGTGATAGACAAAAGTTCCTACCTCAAGAGCATCACAACAGTCTGGAGAGTGCTGAGTGCAGGCCAGCCACAGTTACCAATATCATCATCCTTACCAGTCTGAGGTCAGGTCACAGGGTCCCAGCTAGGTCTCTAGCTATTGCCTGCCCTCTCCTTACTTGGGTTTTGTTTTTGTTTTTTTTTTTTCAGTCTGCTGTAGAAAATGAGCACAGGGCTGAGGGTATGGCTCAGTGGAAGAGAGTTTGCCTAGCTAGTCAGGGCCTAGGCACTGCCCCTGAACTTTTTTGCTTAAGGTTAGTGCTTTATCACTTGGGCCATAACTCCACTTACAGCTTTTGAGTGGTTAATGGAAAATAAGAGTCTCTTAGACTTTGCTAGTTAGGCTGGCTTTAAAACATAATCTTTGGATCTCTGCCTCCCAAATAGCTAAGATTACAGATATGAGCCCACTGACACCCAACTTGTTTTGTGGCTTTGGGGTTTTGTTTTTGTGTGTGTCAGGGGCTTGATGGAACTTGGGGCCTAGGGCACTATCTCTGAGACTTTTTGCTCAAATACTTTACCACTTGAACCACAGCTACACTTCTAATCATTTACTAGTTAGAGATAAAAATTTCATAGACTTTCTTGTCCCCAACTGAACTTTGATCCTTAGATCTCAACCTTCTGACTGAGTAGCTAGGATTACAGGCATGAGCCATCAGTACCTGATTTATTTTGTGCTTTTTAGACAGTTTCACTTTGTAGTCCAGCTGACCTCAAACCCTGAGTGTTTACAAGCATGGACCACCTTGCCTGTCTTTTTTTTTTTTTTGTCATTGGGCCTGTACTGTGAGCCTGGGTGCTGTCCCCCAGCTCTTCCGCTCAAGGCTAGTGCTCTACCACCACTGGAGCCACAGCACCATTTCTGGCTTTTTCTGCTTATGTGGTGCTGAGGAATCGAACCCAGGGCCTCGTGCATGCAAGGCAAGCATTCTACCACTAAGCCACCTTTCCAGCCCTTGCCTGTCTTTTTACTTGGTTGATGCTTTTCTTTTGCAGCACTGAGAGTCAAACTGAGGCCTTGAGCATGGTAGACAGGCATTAGAACTAACTCCCCAACCTCTAATATCTGGATGCTTTGTGTAGTTCCACTTAAAACCTCATGAAAACACAGGCTTCCAGATAACCTTTACTAGGGCCTGACCAGTTAGTAGGGAAACCTACATCTGGACCTTCCACCTCTACTCCAGAAGTAGCACATAGAGAAACCCACAGAAGTCCCCCTGGCTCACCTGCTGCAGGCACAAACTTAGCACCCCAGAGTCAGAAGATAGACCTATCTCATCTAGGTTCACAGGGTGACAGTGTAATTCTAGAATCAGTGTCACATTCCCAGAGTCACTTGCACCAGCCCTCACAAAAGCCATGTAGAGAAAAAAAGAAGCCAAAGGTACTCATTCTACATCTTAAGTGAGCCTGCAGTACTTGGTGGGCACCATTCCTGCTGCTTGGGACAGCAAGGGACTTTAGCTGGCATTGTACAGGAAAGTCAGGTAGTGGTGGTACCAGGTTGCATTTGATTCATAGATTCTGAAGCTGATCTTGGATGAATCACTAGGAAACTACTGGCATTTTTTTTTCCGTGCAGCTGGCATCTATTGGGTGCTCACAGATACTGAGTTGTTGCATCTGCCACATTTAACAGTAGAAAAATTGCCTTCACAGTTTCTGCCTTTCTATTTCCCAGAGCCTGAGCCACCCATATCACAGCCTCTGTTGTTTTTCAACATGCAGTTCCTTGGCCTTGCCTCACACCTGTATTTTTTTCACAAGTTTTATAAATGATCTTTATGCTGACTCAAAGTCTCCCAGCCACTGTTGCAGGTTATATTTGATATTTAATCAAAACCACCAAGGAGATGGGCTCCTGTTTCTTTCATTCTGCAGAACAGTAAGCTAGGCTGAGGGAACGATAGTGACTTATCCAAAGACCCTTACTAGGCTAGGGGGTGGGAATGTGGCCTAGTGATAAAGTGCTTGCCTAGCATGCTTGAAGCCCTGGGTTCGATTCCTCAGTACCACATAAACAGAAAAATCCAGAAGTGGCACTGTGGCTCAAGTGGTAGAGTGCTAGCTTTGAGCAAATGAAGCTCAGGGAGAGTGCCCAGACTATGAGTTCAAGCCCTAGGACTGGCAAAAAAACAAAGACACAAATTAGCTGGGGCAAGTGCGGACTCTAACCCCCATCTCAGAGTTCAGATCCCCTAACAACGAGAGAGTCTTCCCGAGACAGGAGCTTGCTCCTCCAGACCTACGTCTAACCCTCCTCCTCCTCCCCATCTTCCCTGAAGCTTGAAGAAGAACACTCACACCTACTTCTACACCAGCTTTGCTGCCTACATCTTTGGCCTGGGCCTTACCATCTCCATTATGCATATCTTCAAGCATGCCCAGGTAAGCAGGCTGTCCTTATGTGAGTGGCAGTATTATACTTCGAGTAACAGGACTGGCAGAGGTTTTGCTTCTTGTGTACACAGCCAGAAGTGGGCACTTTCTGGCGGGATCAGCAGTGGTTTGTGGTTGCAGGGTGGCTGTCTGTGCTCTTAGCAGGTCATGCTTAAGAGGAAAAAAGCCAATCGTGCTGTTGTCCTCCTTAGGAAAACAGAAACCTTCCCCAGATCCTCACAGATGTTTGCTTACATCTCAGAAGCCAAGTAGATTGCCCTGACTGCAGAGGACAAGTGGGAAGAAGAGCTGGCTTCACTGGCTCTCTAGTTGGGGCAGATTGAGTAGAACTGAGTAGGTGTTGTGGGGGTTTTTCTTTTTTTTAGCCTAGTGTCTAGTGAGTACCACTGCTGCCTTTGTTCCCCCTTTGCCCCTCCATTTCTGTGCCTCCCCTTCCCTTCCAAGTATTGAGTTTTTCAGCCCAGGGTTCCTCCCAAGCAGGCCAAGGCTCTGCCTCTTCCTCCTACCAAGATGGGTGCTAGTAGTCAAAGCCCCTGAGTGAGTGTAGCCTAAATGTTGGGAGTGGATAGAGCAGGCAGAATGCCTCTGCTGGAGTAAAAAGGGGCCTTGCTTGTTAATTACTTCCTGCTTGCCAGGCTTTGTGCCAAGAAGGTCCTTGTGAGCAGATGAAGAACCACATAGCAGTCTTGTGGCAGAGTCAGAACTCAAGCCTAGGTCAGTGTGAAAACCAGGCTCAGGCTCAACGGCCCTGGTTCTAGGAAAGGCAGCATGGAACAGAAGTTGAGAGGACCCTGTTGGGAATCCAGACAACCTCATTCATTAATAAGAACAGAAAAGGACATCAACAATAGCCAATAGCCACCTTAGGATGGTTTGAGGATGGGATGAGTTAGTGTAAGTAAAATACTATAAACTCACCTGGCCCAAGTAGTCTTAACTGTCATTATACTGCCCACCTTCCCATGCAGTTTCATTGTCTGTAGTTTGGCTACTTGTAGAAAATAAAAAAATTGGGCTGGGAACGTGGCTCAGTGGTAGAGCGCTTGCCTTGCATGCATGAGGCCCTGGGTTCGATTCCTCAGCACCACATAAGCAAAAAGAAAAAAGCCAGAAGTGGCGCTGTGGCTCAAGTGGTATAGCGCTAGCCTTGAACTAAAGAGCTGAGGGACAGTGCCCAGGCCCAGAGTTCAGGCCCCACGAACGGACCCAAAAAAAAAAAAAGAAAGAAAAAAGAAAAAAATTAAATGGAAAATTCCAGCAATTCATAACTTAATTTTCATGCCATTGTATTACAATCAACTGTTTGACCATCCCATGAGAGCCTTTATGCAGCACTTCCTGCCCATTAGTCTCTTAATAGCCATACATATATATACGGTACATATATGTGTGTGTGTGTGTGTACCATACAAATATATACATATATATGGTATGATAGCCATACATAAATATATATGTATGTATGTATGGTACAATATTATCTGCAGTATTAGGCATCCCCTGGGGTCCACATGTCCTCAAACTAATAGCAGAAGATGGTGGTAAGCCCTAGGTGTGGAAGTAGACCTGGGTTGACTTTAAGGGCTTTTATGAAGTGCTCCACTATAACTCAGCCCTTCACTGCAGTCCAAGCCTCAAGCCATTCACTTGGCAGCCACCAGATGGCAGGCTTGCCTTTCCAACTGGACCAGGGGAGGACTCCATTAAGCTCTCACATGTAAGGAACGAGAGATGGTCTCCTTTGTGGGGAAATTGCAGACCTGGGAGGACAGCAGTCTGTCCAAGGTCACATAACAAGCTTAGCTAGGCCTCTACTGGAGCCCTGAGCTGGACAGCCCAGGCCTGTACTATTCCTCAGCCCTTCTCTGCAGTTATCTAAGTCGTTATTTCCTTGACAAATCCTTTGGGGAAAGAGATCTGGTGCACAGGAGAACATGTTGCATGAGGTGGCCCCTTTTCTAAGACAGAGGCAATTCTAACGCTAGCATGGTGGTAGATGGGAGTCACCTCTGTAACCTCTGCATGGCCTTCAACTTACTTGACCTCCTGAGAAATCTCCAAGCTAGCATGCGATCAAAACCCCTTAGGAAGTCT
Organism: Dipodomys merriami; assembly: GCF_024711535.1. Lineage (NCBI taxonomy): Eukaryota > Metazoa > Chordata > Mammalia > Rodentia > Heteromyidae > Dipodomys > Dipodomys merriami. The sequence goes on from NW_027206290.1 coordinate 69,299,715, forward strand.
CTTAGAGATGACCAGGTAGAAGACTGAGATGAAACTCAGGGCTTCAGGCCTGTTAGATAGCATCTACCATTGAGCTACATCCCAGCCCTTTTTTCTGGCCTCCTGATTTAAAAGCTTAGTTTGTGTATTTCAAGCCCTTGTTTTTCTCACCAACTTACTTTAGGGTGGCAGTTTTCTATTGAGTACCACTTTGCTTTTCACAGGTTTGGAGAAAACCTGTTACTGTGATTTTTATCCCCCTGGGCTCAAAGCCCAGTTCACAGTAAAGACCCAGTGTCCACATAAGCGCAGCTACCCAGAGTCAAATCCCAGCTCAGCCACTAACACACACACACATGCATGCACACACACACACACACATACATACACACAGCCAGATAATTCTGTGAAGGACTTAGAGGCTCTTAAGAGTGTGCAGGAAACAGACCTGATGCCCCCCAGAGATGATACCTTAGCTGAAGACAGGAGGAGGAGGAAACTAGGCACAGATGAGAGAATATTCCAGGCAGTGGAAACTGTATGTGCAAAGGTCCTGGAGCTATGGCCAGAGTAAGGTAGCTCAGGTGAGGTTAGAGAAGGTGTCATGTCTCATGGGGCCTTCAGATTACTGGTAGCACTGGGGACTATGGAGGATTGAACATGGAGTAAGGATTACCTTTTAGTTGCTATAGACAAAGAATGGCTTGACTCTGGCATGCCTGAGCTTCCATCCTCACTTCGGCATTGGACCACGGAGGCTAGGATGGCTCCTCCCTCTCAACACATCAGTCTTTCTCTATAAAAACAAAGCCGCCACGGGGGGAAAAGCCAAGGTGGTGGGTCCAGCTCCCAGCCTGTACCAGCAGGGTGTCATTGTGCACATAGGCTCTTAGTATACAGATGTCCTTTCCTCTGAGTACAGCTTTTCCAGGAATCTCAGCACAGACTTAGGGGTACCTAGGTGTGAATCCCAGTGGAGCCAGTGACCATTTGATCACCATAGCACAGGCCATAACGAGTGCTGCGTGTATACTGGCTGTGTCCAAATGGTCGCCTTCATCACAGCAACTTCTCCAGCACACTCGGCCCAGTCAAGACTCTCAGGATCCTGAAGCTCTTCACCCTTGGGCTTCTTTCTAGTGGGTCATTCCCTGCCCAGCCTGACAGGAGCTCTGAATTGGGGCCCAGCTACTGGCCGGAGCGAGGCCGGAGCTGCCCTTGAGTTAGGCCTAAGCAGGTGCCCTGCTAGCAATACTCACCAGCCTATGCCCTCTCACAGCCTGCCCTCCTGTACCTGGTCCCTGCCTGCATCGGCTTTCCCATCCTGGTGGCACTGGCCAAGGGAGAAGTGACAGAGATGTTCAGGTAAGCACAGCAGGGGACAGAGATTCACATGGGGTCCTGTGCACCTGTGGGCAGCTGTGGAGCCTGCCAGAGGTGTTTATCTCCAGTGAGCATTGTTCCCACCACCTGTTCCACTCCTCACCCTTTCTGCCAGCACCTGGGTGCCTGGCCTGTGGCCACCAAAGGAACCTCTCCCTGGGCCAGGAGCCAGGATGGAGCCTGGCCTGGGGCTCTCTAAGCAGCCCCCACACCACATGCCATCAAGGTCATGAGAAGGGAACAGGTTGCCCACTATCCTTAGCTCTGCCACCAGATGTCTTGCCATGTGACCTTCTCCTGCACAGTCTGTTTTCACACAGGAGTAGAACAGGACGTGGTGGGAAGTGCCCTGAACATGAGAGGTCATGTGGGTCTCTAGCCGTAACCCACTGGCATTCTGTCCAGCTCTGTCGCCCCTCAGTCATAACACATCAGCCACGCCTTGTGCGCAGCTCCACCCCTACCCCAAGGCCTTCGTGATTCTAGCAGGTGTCTGCTCCCTGGCACAACCAACCCCACTTGCCAGGGACCTAGAAATAGCTGCCAGTTGCTACTAAAGCTGCCCACTCCGTTTATCTGGCCTCCAAGTTGCCCCTCAAGTGCCTGCCAGGGCCTCCTGCACACCTGGCTGCCTCAAGGGCTGCCTGTGACTCACCCCTCCCCCGTACCTGCCTTTGCCCTCCTTGCACTGCCTAGAATCCCCAGTCCCCAGCCTCTCTGCCCCTATCTCCCCGCCTGCCAAAGCCTTGGCATCTACAGCGAGTGGGGTAGGGACATGAACTGGAGGACAGCTCTGGGAAACGGGCAGGGTACTTGACCCTGAGTTTAGCACCTCTTTGGGCATATCCAGCCTCAGGTCTCCTCGCTTCATCACCTTGGGGTGACTTCCCTAGTCCAGCCCACTGTGTCCTTTGAGCAACCCAGGCAGGACAGAAAGTGCCCCTTCACCCACTTGGGGCTTGCTTTCCCTGGATTCTATGACATGCATTCACCACCACCACTCCTCCAGTTCTTAGGGAAAGGTGAGGAAGTAGCAGTCTCTCTCTCTCTCTCTTTAGTCTCTCCTGATTCTCCACCTGACCTCTGCTTTACTTTTCTCTTACTGCCACTCTTCTTTTTGAAATTCAGTCAGCCACTCATACCCCATGCTGGGGATCGAACCCAGGACCTCATGAATGCTCGGAAGTGATCTACTACTGAGCTGCATCTTCGGCCCTCATATTATTCTTGAATGGGTAACGCATTCCCCTGGTCAGAATTTCACCATCTCCTAGCTATGGAAAGCACATGTTCTTATGCCGCAGAGACTCCTGTGCACTGAAATGTAGCTGTGTGTGCACTGATGGTGGCACTCTCCACTAGTCTGCATCTGGTGTTTTGGGTGGGGATTGAGGCTGGGGTCTGACACATGCTGAGCACATGCTTTGCCTCTGGGTAAGCATCCCAGCCTTTGGATTTTCACAGAACAGTTAAAGAACTTCAGAGAGATTTCCACGGCAATGCATTGTTCTTTTGCACAGGTGCATAGTGCACCTTTTTCTGCAGGTGATGCTGGCTTTCTACTAGTCTGGAAGTGCAGAGCCAGATAACAAAGCACAATGCTTGTGCTTTCTGCTCCTCCACTCTTTGTCTTCCTCTCTCCATCTCTGTTCTGTCTCTGTCTCTGTCTTTCACACAGCTACGAGTCCTCGGCGGAAATCCTGCCTCATACCCCGAGGCTCACCCACTTCCCCACAGTCTCGGGCTCCCCTGCCAGCCTGGCCAACTCCATGCAGCAGAAGCTAGCTGGCCATCGTCGCCGGCGCCCACAGAATCACAGCACCATGTAATGCCCAGCGGGTGCCCACCTGCCCACTCCCTCACTGCCTGGGGCCCAAGGTAGGGCAGTCGCTCCAGCTCCAGTGGAAGGGCTGAGGGCAGTGGCAGGAGGCAGCTTCACAGCCCTCGGCATTCTGCGCCAAGCCTGTGCGGAGCAGGCAGGCTGCACCTTGGTGTGCTCCTGGTGACATGTGGCTCACTTGAGAGTGGGTTCAGACCTGAGTGGCTGTCGCACAGTGCTGGGTAGTGTCTGTGCTCGTTGTGTACCTAGCCCTGAGCAGATCACTCCCTTCAGGGACTTTCTGTATAAGTGGGCGCACTGTACCTCTCAGGTTGATCTCGTGAGGAAATGTGTGTTGTGCTTGGCATGAATACAGTTGCTCAATAAACGAAGCCCATGGTAAGAGCTCACCCAGCTGCCTTCCAGGAGGGCAGCACCAGACCCCTCTCCTGAAGCCTCATCCTAGCTGCCCTTCATTCCACTGTCCAGCAGAAGGTTCATGAAGCTTAAAGTTTCTGGGTGCTGCTAGCTCACAGCTGTAATCCTAGGTACTCAGGAAGTCTGAGGATCATGGTTCAAAGCCTGCCCAGACAGAAAAGTCCCTAAGACTCCTATCTCCAGCAAACTTACCCAGAAAAAAACAGGAAGTGGCCCTGTTGCTCAAGTGGCAGAGTTCTAACCTTGAGCACAGAGAGGCTCAGGGATAGTGCCCAGGCCCTGAGAACCAGGACCAGCAAAAAAAAAAAAATTTTAAAGCAGCAGCTTAAAGTTGATCCACGTATGCCCAAGTCTAGCCTCTCCCATTTGCTGATGCCTATTGGCAGCACAGGCACAGAGAAAGCAGAGCGGCCTCCTACAGGGAAACACAGTCTGGCTAAGGCCAGGTGCTAGCAGATGCTGGGCAGTGATTATACACTGACCCTCATGTGCCCAAAAGATTGTGGAGGGAGGCCCTACCTCTAACTGTGTGTTTATTATTTTCTGGTCAGTTATGAGGAGTCAAACCCTAAGGATCCAGCAGCTGTGACAGAATCCAGAGAGGGAACGGAGGCGTCAGCGTCAAAGAGGCTGGAGAAGAAGGAGAAATGAAGCGGCTGGTGACTGACCCTCTGAGGGCCAGACCAGACAGGTCGGGGACAGATTGACAAGTGACTTGGGCAAAGGACATCCTCAGGAGGTGAAGGCAGCTCCAGGACGGGTGGGCAACAGAATCCCTCCAGCCCAGCCCCATCCCATGGCCTGCTTCCCTTTCCTGTGTGTGTATGTGAGTGTGTGTGTGCGTGTGTGCGTGTGTGTCCTTCCTCTGCTTCTCCCCACCCCTGCAGGCAAAGGAAGCCCCCAGCAACCTCCCTCCCCAGGAGCCAAGTCGGAACTGGGTGTGATTTTTAGATTTTTGTATTGTGAACTGTCTTTGCCTCACATTAAAAACTCATCCCATGGCCAGGTGGGTTGCTGTGTTCTGTAAGCACCCCCAGCATCTGGTTCTAGGTTCATTAGGTCTCACTGCCACCCAAAAACTTCTCCAAAAGCCCCCTTCTGGATACCCACCCCAATGCTGGGCTAGCTGGCCAACTCAGCAGATACCCCAAGGATGACTTTGGGCAGCAGAGGGGGTTCATAAACCCTCCCCGGCCATCGTTTTCCTCACCCCCTGCCTCCTGACACTTGCTGGCAGTGAGGACGTGGACAGGTGCTCTGTGTGCTCCACTCACCTTAGTTAGAGGTGAGGTGACTGCCACAGGGTCAGCGTGGCCAGGAGAACCAGCAACTAAAGCTGCCAGCTTCCCAGCTCCCATGTGGCTTCAGCTAGAGCAGTCCTGAACTCCAGGCTGCCCTAGGAGCATTTCTCTGGGATTAATCCCAAGATGACTTATGAAGCCAGCCACAGCACAAAGGCTAGACCCTTAAAGGGGCTAGGGTGAGGAGGGACTGGATCAATGATTTGAAGTAGCCAACTAGGCCCAGGAGGGGGAGACTGCAGTGCTCCTTTCCCTCAGCCCTGGCCTTCAAGAGAGCTCTCAGTAGACAAAGCAATGAGTAGGGACAACCCTCATCCACCTGCTAGAGTAGATTGATGGGGGAAGACTAAGATAAAAGATGGTGGCTATTGGCCTGAGAGCCAGGCTTCCAGCGTCCAGCCTAGGCCTCTCTTTCACCTGCATGTCAAGTTCAGACACTGAAAATAACTAGCTTGAAGGTAGTTTGGAGGTGGCCAAAGGACCAGAGCATGCAGAGTGAGGGTGTGGGGATGGAGATCACCTGGGTAGCAGTCAGGACTTGCCCTTCCCCTGTGCGGACTATGGTTGGCTGCTGCTGTGCAGATAAGGGAATTGAAGAAGCCTTTCAAACCACGGGCAATCAGAACAATTCCAAGTTCCTAAGGATTAGGCAGCTGCCCTCAAGACCCTTGAAACCAAGCCACTGAATGGTGTGCTCTGAGCCAGCCACCCAGCTTTTCTGATCCTATGACTTTCTAGTAAGAAAAGGGAAGAATCTCTATGGCATTTCACAACCAGGGGATCCCTTTTAGGGGCTTCTCTGATCCCTGTATACTGCATCTGCCTCCAGGGGGAGGCCCTGTGGTCCTGGAACAAAGCCCCTCTGAGGGCGGCAGATGGGGCAGGCAGCCCAGGCACACAGCGCGGTTGGCTCTGCAGCCCAAGGTCCACAAAGGGCTCATTGAGTCACCGCCAGCCCCCAGCGGAGGCTGAGGTGGCAGTGGCGCCAGGCGCCTGCCACCTAATGACCATCCTGGCCCAGCCAGATGTTCCACAGACCTCGGCAATGCCGACCAGGGCCCGCCCGGCCAGCCGGCCGCAGAGGCCACTCCAATTCCAATTAAGCAGCTTCAGCTGAGCAAACAGCGGGCAGCAAGGCCCAGCCTGGGCGGTAGGCCCAGCCTGCAGAGCCTCAGAGTCTAGACTCCAGATGTGAGCCACCACGGCCTGAGTCCTATGGAAAAATGGCACCAGGCCGGGCACAGATTGGGCCTGCACGCTGAGGCAGAGAGGAGGGGTGGGTGGTTGGGCAGGGCCTTGGGTGGGCCTGGTGCCAGCCTCACCCAGGGGTGGGAGTGGTTTCTTGAGAAGCTACTCTAAAACCCCAGAATTGCCCCTGATTTGTTGTGTCCCTCTCTGTACTTCAGTCTCCCCTAATTGCAGTAGATGGAGAGGACTCCAAGGGGGAAAATTCCTGTCGAGAGCCGCAGCTCATATGTGACTAGCGCTGTGCTAGTATTTCAGAAATGTTATCTACCATTATTGCACAGCACAGGAAACAGGCCGAGAGGCAGTAGTGCGTCCCATGCTACATTTGAACCAGAGGCCCTGCCCCAGGATTCTGGCTTCCTGGTTCCCTTCCTTGTGGACAGTTAGAGGAGTGGGGCTGGAAGAATAGCAACCTCACCCTGCTCCTGCGGGGGGGGGGGGGGGGGGAGGGGGCTCCAGATGACTGAGGACCACCACGGAGGTGAGCACCTCCCCCCACAGCCCAGCTTTTTGGGGGGCAGGGGAGGGAGCTCTGACCTCTACATGGGCTTCAGAACCATGCAAGGGTCACATGGCTGGGGAAGCAGGTCAGAGGGTATGACCTGGCTGGCACCCCAGAGATGCCTCCAACCCCACCATCCTGGCTAGGGCCCTGCAGCACGGCAAGAGCCCCTGCTAGCATTGCATTGTCAGGGAAACCGAGTCAAACAAAACCAAAATGGGGGGGGGCTGAGGAGAATGGGGGTTGGGCCTCTTCTCCCCGCACCGGCCCGCAGTGAGCCCTGGTCCCCCGAGGCCTGCTGCCGGCCGGCCGAGGCTAGGGCGCGGGAGGAGGCCGCATCCTGCTGGGTGCGTCAGGAAGGGTCGAGCCAGCAAGCGGGAAGGAAAGCCCCACCCCCCGCCCCCGCCGCGGCCACACCTGGGCTCCGCAGGCGGCAGGGGGCCGGCCGGCGCCTGGCTCCAGCGAGTCTGGGCCGCCTCCCCGCGCGCCCAGTGGGGGCGGCCAGCTGGGCCGGCGGCCGGGGCGGCCCGGCCCGCAGGAAGCCAGCTCCGGGCGGGTTGTGGGCGTGGCCTGCCTGGCTCCGCCTGCGGAGGGCGGCGCCAGGCTGCCCCGTCCCGGACCCCTGGCACCCTCGTGTTCCCAGGGCAAGGCACTTCCCTAATCGTTGCCTGTTTCTCTACCTGTGCCTTCGGGCTGTTTATCTTAGCTCGCTCTCTCTTTCTCTTTTGTTTTTGTTTTTTGAGACAGTTTCTCCCTATGTAGTCCAGGCTGGTCTCAAATTCCTGGTCTCCTGCTTCCCCCTCATTGTCACCCCTTATCACCATTTCCTCCCCTTCTAAACTTTGATATTCTATATTACTTGGAAAATACCGAACAATTGGACTCCTTCAACCATGAGCTGTCTGCACTGGATGCAAACTCTGGCTGCCTAAGCCTATTTTCCTCTCCACGGTTGCAGTCTGTGTGTGTGACCCAGTTCCTGTCAAATGAAAAACTGAAGGTCTGCCCGGTCCTAACACCTGGCACATACGGGGCCTTCTTAAGTGAACACACATTACCTTAGGACAATGCAAGCTCACCTCTCTCACTTCTGGGAGAAGCCCTTCTACTCAGGCCTGCTGGAGGAAGAGAAGCCAGAGGGATGAGGTCTAGAAGGGAAGCAGTTTCTACAAGGCCAGGCCAAGGAGCTTATTATCATTGCCCTGAAGGCAACTGGGGGGCGAGGAAGTGACATCATCCTTGTGTGCATTAGAAATGCAGCCTGGAAGCCTGGGACTGAGCACCAGATGATGACATTCTGTGTGACAGACAGGTACCCTGGGGAAGGATGCATGGGGACTCTAAGCATTCCACAGGGTAAACCCAAGTCATTCAGACAAACCTTGGCAGCAAGGCAGGGTAATAAACTCACTTGTCCTGACGTCACTTACCATTTCTTCTATGGGAAATGTTCGACTTTTTTTTTTTAGAATTTTTTTAAATTAATTTTTGTCGGGCCGGGCGCTGGTGGCTCACGCCTGTAATCCTAGCTACTCAGGAGGCTGAGATCTGAGGATCGCGGTTCAAAGCCAGCCCGGGCAGGAGAGACCGTGAGACTCCTATCTCCAATAAACCACCAGAAAACCGGAAGTGGCGCTATAGCTCAAGTGGTAGAGCGCTCGCCTTGAGCTGAAGAGCTGAGGGACAGCGCCCAAGCCCAGAGTTCAAGCCCCACGACCGACAAAAAAAAAAAAAAAAATTAATTTTTGTCGGTTGTAGGGCTTGAACTCTGGGCCGCTGCCCCTCAGCTCTTCAGCACAGAGTAGAGCTCTCTTTTCTGTTTATGTGGTACTGAGGAATTGAACCCAGGGTCTCATACATGCGAGGCAAGCACTCTGCCACTGAGCCACCTTCCCAGCCCATGTTCAATTCTTACACTTAAAAATATGCTAAGCAGGGCTGGGAATGTAGCTTAGTGGTAGAGTGCTTGCCTAGCATGCATGACGTCCCAGGTTTGATTCCTCAGTACCACATACGCAGAAAAAGCTGGAAGTGGCGCTGTGGCTCAAGTGGTAGAGAGCTTGCCTTGAGCACAGAGAGGATCAAGGACAGTGCCCAGGCCCTGAGTTCAAGCCCCAGGACTGGCAAAAATCAAAACAAACAAGAAAAGTACCCTAAGCAAGGCAGGGGCCAGTGTTTCACACTTATAATCCTAGCTATTAAGGAAGCTGAGATCTGAGGATCACTGTTCAAAGCCAGCCCAGACAGGAAAGTCCCATAAGACTCTTATATCCACTTAACCACCAGAAAACTGGAAAGGGGAGCTCTGGCTAAAAGTGATAGAGTACTGCTCAAGCAAAAGAGCTCAGGGACAGTGTCCAGACCCTGAGTTGTTTTTTTTTTTCTTTCTTTTTTTAAAGCCGTAAGGTGGGGCTGGGAAGGTGGCTCAGTGGTAGAGCTCTTGCCTTGCATGCTTGAGGCCCTGGATTTGATTCCTCAGCACCACATGAGCAGAAAAGGCCAGAGTAGTGCTGTGGCTCAGTAGTAGAGCACTAGCCTTGAGCTGAAGAGCTGAGGGACAGCGCCCAGGCCCAGAGTTCAGGCCCCATGAATGACCGACAAAAAAAAAAAAAAAAAACTATTAACTTTATTGTTATAATAAAGGTGATGTACAGAGGAATTACAATTACATGAGTCAGGTAATGAGTACATTTCCTTCCATACAGTGTCTTCCCTTGTTTTTTTCTCACTCACTATTCAACTATTAAAAGGTACAAGTGCCGGGCGCTGGTGGCTCACACCTGTAATCCTAGCTACTCAGGAGGCTGAGATCTGAGGATCGCGGTTCAAAGCCAGCCCAGGCAGGAGAGAGTGTGAGACTCCTATCTCCAATAAACCACCAGAAAACCGGAAGTGGCGCTGTAGCTCAAGTAGTAGAGTGCTCGCCTTGAGCTGAAGAGCTGAGGGACAGCGCCCAAGCCCAGAGTTTAAGCCCCACGACCGACAAAAAAATAAAAAATAAAAGGAACATGTGTGTGTGTGTGTGTGTGTGTGTGCGCGTGCGTGTGTGCGCGCGTGCACCAGCACCAGGGCTTAAACTCAGGTCCTCATGTTCTTGGTTAGCTTTCTTGCTTATGGCTGGCATACCTGCTTTTTTTTACAGGTCCACTGCAAACAGCCTTGGGGACCTTCTTCCCTTCTTAAACCTCAGCCTCCTGAGTAGCTAGGAGCATCGGCATGAACCACCAGCTTATTAAAACTTTTGTTGGGGCTGGTGAGTGGCCCAGTAATAGAGCCTTAGATAGCTTGTACAAAGCACTGGGTCTAATCTCCAACACTATAAAAGAAAAAACAAACTTGTATTATCAAGGAGCTGCGTACATCCTTTATAGGAATTAAGAATATATGTTGGAGATGGGAAGATAAAATAGCACATTAGTGCCACCTCAAAATTACTGCTAACACCTTACCTTATCAAAGAAGGTTTGTTTTATGTATGTTTATTGTGTTTTTCAACCCAAATCCAACTACAGTCCATATTGCACTGTGCTCACACTGACTTTGTTTGCAGTGAACACTCCTATTTTGGTCAGATGTCATCCCATATACATGGACCTCATGAAACCTTTGTCATTTTAAAGCAGGGCAAGTGGGACAAACAGGCAATCTGCATGTGAAAGGGAGTCTGCACTGAGGTAAAGCTCTAACTAGCCTCTTCCTATCCTCCCCAACTTGATACACAGCCCAGTCCTGAGCCCCTGGGGTGACCCTGGGAAGTAGAAAGAGTAGGCCCCTTGTGTCCCCACCCCACCCCCTTGGGGCTGCATTCAAGACTTCCAGGTGTCTGTACACCTGTGTACCTTCCCTTCCTTCAGGAGCTGAGTGCCCACCCCTCTCTTGAGGAGACCACATTCCCCAGCTCCAGCTGTGCTCTCAAGGGGAGGAGAGAGGGAAAGCAGCAAGACACAGGTGCCCTCCCACATGGGGACAAGGAGAAGAGAAAATAGGGGCCAAGGCCGGGAAGCCAGATGATTAGGTGTGGGTCCAGGAGAGGTTGTTCCTTTTTGCCTGACTGGGTCCTCTCAGCTTGGTAGGTTTTCCTTAGGATTAGAAGTGAGTGTGTGTGTGTGTGTGTGTGTGTGTGTGTGTGTGTGTGTGTGTGTCTGTGTCTGTGTCTGTGTCTGTGTCTGTGTCTGTGTGTCTGTGTGTCTGTGTGTCTGTGTCTGTGCGCGTGCGCGCGCTGGGCACAAGTGGCTCATGCCTGTAATCCTAGCTACTCAGGAGGATGAGATCTGAGGATCAAAGTTCAGTCTGGTCAGGAAAGTCCGTAAGACTTTTTTTTTTTCTGGTCGGTCATGGGGCTTGAACTCTGGGCATGGGCGCTGTCCCTGCGCTCTTCAGCTCAAGGAGAGCACTCTACCGGGAGCTTGAGCCACAGTGCCACTTCCGGTTTTCTAGTAGTTTATTGGAGAGAAGAGTCTTACTGACTTTCCTGCACCGGCTGGCTTTGAACCATGATCCTCAAATCTCAGCCTTCTGAGTAGCTAGGATTATAGGCAGGAGCCACCAGTGCCTGGCTCTTATCTCCAATTAACCACCCAAAACCAGATGTGGAGCTGTGGCTCAAAGTGGTAGAGCACTAGCCTTGAACACAAAAGCTTAAAGACAGTACCAAGGCCCTGAGTTCAAGCCCCAGGACTGGCAAAAAAAAAAAAAAAAGTGGTGTGGTAGGTGTGGGTGTGTGTATTTAAGAATCTGTGCAAAGCTGGGTGCCTGTGGCTCACGCCTGTAATCCTAGCTACTCAGGAGGCTGAGATCTGAGGATCACGGTTCAAAGCCAGCCCCGGCACGAAGTCTGTAAGACTCTGATCTCCAATAAACCACTAGAAAACTGGAAGTGGCGCTGTGGCTCAAGCGGTAGAGCGCTCGCCTTGAGCTGAGGAGCGCAGGGACAGCATGCAAGCCGAGTTCAAGCCCTGCGACAGGGAAAAAAAAAAGACTTTAACAACCTTTTATTAATATATATATATATTATATATTTTTGTTTGTTTATTTGTTTTTCTTATTGTGCTGGGATCAAACCCAGGGCCTTCCTACATCCTAGACAAGTACTATACTACTGTGCCATGGCCCCTGCCTCCAGCTGGCTTTTTTTTTTTTATTGTCAGTAGTGGGGCTTGAACTCAGGGCCTGGGTGCTGTCCCTCAGCTCTTCAGTTCAGGTTGAGCACTCTACCACTTGAGCTACAGCGCCACTTCTGGTTTTCTGGTGGTTTATTGGCGATAGGAGTCTTGCAGTCTTTCCTACCCGGGCTGGCTTTGAACCCTGATCCTCAGATCTTAGCCTCCTGAGTAGCTAGGATTACAGGCGTGAGCCACCAGTGCCCAGCCCCAGCTGGCTTTTATCTAGGATTCCATAATGGGGCAGCACTGGTTCTCTAAGACGATAGTGGAGGAGATCCTGCAGGAAGTAGACTGATCATTTCAAAGTTATTGCCATCAGAAGGCAGAAGACAGGAAGACCTTCTCCACCCTTACAGGACACTGGCTGGCACTTATTGACCAGTTTAGGAATTTGACTTTTATCCCATCTCCTGAATTCTTGGAAAGTCGGATAAAGCATGCAGTTCTGGTTTGCTGATGTGGACTTTTTTTGCATGGAACTCCATCTTGGGTTGCTCCATCCAACCTAATGCTGCAACTCAGTCCAGACACATGGCTTATGCAATTGTTGTGACTGTGTTGGTTTGTTTAGGAGTGTGTGTTTTTGAAAACATCTGTGAGCAAACAACTGCACTGGTGTGTGTGTGTGTGTAACAGAGAAACAGGGTTACAATTGTGTCTGTGTCAATTCTGTGTGGCTCTTTTGTCAACTAAAGCCTCACTCCTGACCCCCCCCCCCCATCGTTGATCTATTTAGTATTGTCTATTACCTCCTTTCCAACCTCCAGCAATCCTTCCCACAGGACCAAATTGATGACACCTTTGCTTAAGCCTAAATAAAACCTGTTTCTTCCCAATTTGCTCAGCACCTAATTGCTAATCACCCTGGATTTCCCTAGGGCAAGCTCTAAGCAGGAGGTTCAGGAAGGGCCCTGCTGGGGGTGTCCACAGAGATGCACATTTGTGAGTCTGGAAGGGCAGGCAGGGCATTTCTGTTGCAGGCAGAATGCACAGCGCCAGTAGTGGGAAAATTGTAACTCAGAAAGGAAAATAGGCAGTCTCATGATCAATGTGTGTGTGCATGTATGCGTGCGTGTGTGTGTGTGTGTGTGTGTGTGTGTGTGTGTGTGTGTGTGCTAGTCCTCGGGCTTGAACTTAGGGTCTAGATGTTGTCCCTGAGCTTTTGTTCAAGCCTAGCACTCTACCACTTGAGCCACAGCTCCACGTCCAGCTCTTGGGTGGTTAATTGGAGGTAAGAGTCTCAGGGACTTTCCTATCCAAACTGGTTTTGAACTACAATCCTCAGATCTCAGCCTCCTGAGTAGCTAGGATGACAGGCTACAGGCATGAGCCATCAGCGCCTGGACTTGATCTAGGATTTTTGTTTTTATTTAATGATTCTAGGGATTCCCTAGCACCCCCTTCCCAGCCACTGTGTGGTCTGTCCAGAGCCTACCAACTCCCCCTGCCCCCCAACCCATGGCCACCCACCTCCAGTCTGAAGATTTCCCAGGATTCACATGGTAATGAAGGCATCCATCTTCCCCCTGACACATTGTAGGCCCTTTGGACCCTCTAGCCACACAATGGGCACCAGGGCCCGGCCCACCACCTGTTGGATTTTCCCAGGGAAGGGAGGGAGGAAACAGGCAGACAGGAGAGGGGCACCAGCCCCTAGCCTCACTTGCTCCTGGTCCTAGGGTCTGTCTGCCTGCTCGTTGCAGCCCCGTCCTCAGTACCTTCAAACTAGAGGTAATGCTGAGACCCCAATTAATGCAGGGAGAGGAAGGGAAGGGTGGAGGTGTCCATGAGCCACTCAAGGGCAGAATGAAGTCAGTCAATAGCTTAGGGGGCCTGCTTGAACTCAGGGCCTGGGCACTGTCTCTGAGTTTCTTTTGCTCAAGGCTAACACTCTAGACCACTTAGTCACAGAGTCACTTCTACCTTTTTCTGTGTATATGGTACTGAGGAATTGAACCCAGGGCTTTGTGCATACTAGGCAAGCACTCTACCACTAAGCCACACTCCCAGCATACTGGGCTCTGGTTGAAGGTGAGTATTGGGATCAGCCATCCCTCCACCCAACAGAGTCAGGATTTGAACCATTTTGCCTCACCTCAAAGTCCATTATCCATACCACCACATTAGCTATCACAATGCTCACCATGATAGTGATCCTGGAAAAAGCCACATGAAAATCCCTAAAGAAGCTAAAAAAGGAGGGCTGGGAAGGTGGCTCAGTGGTAGAGTACTTGCCTTGCATGCATAAGGCCCTGGGTTCAATTCCTCAGCACCACATAAGCAGGGGAAAAAAAAAGGCGGAAGTGGCACTGTGGCTCAAGTGGTAGAGCATTAGCCCCACGACCAGACCCAAAAAAAAATTGAAAATAAAAAAGAAAAAGAAGTTAAGAAAGGAAAGAAATCTGAATGTTACCCAGCTCTACAGTAACTTGCTGGGGTCTCTGAGCCTGCATTTATTTTTATTTATTTTTGTTGTACTGTTACTGAGCTTTTTTTTTTAATTTATTTTATTTTATTTGTGAACATACTGTACAGAGGGGTTACAATTACATGGGCAGGATAATGCGTACATTTCTTACCGAGCATTGCAGCCTCCTCCTTTGTTTATCCTTCACATCCCTTCCCAGCCTCCCCCCTCCCCCCCAGTCACAATCCTTCCCCCCCCCCAGCTTTTGTTTTGTTTTGTTTTGTTTTTTTGGGGGGGGTCTGGTAGTGGGACCTGAACTCTGGGCCTGGGCGCTGTCCCTCAGCTCTTCAGCTCAAGGCTAGCGCTCTACTACTTGAGCCACAGAGCCACTTCCGGCTTTTTTTCTTTTTGCTCATGTGGTGCTGAGGAATCGAACCCAGGGCCTCAGGTATGCAAGGCAAGCGCTCTACCACTGAGCCACCTTCCCAGCCCCTTCCTGAGCTTTTTTGCTGATGGCTGCCACTCTACCACTTTGAGCCACAGCTCCACTTATGGCTTTCTGGTGGTTTATTGGAGATAAGAGTCTCACAGACTTTCCTGCCTGGGCTGGCTTTGAACTGTGATCCTCAAATCTCAGCCTCCTGAGAGGCTAGGATTACAGACACACCCACCAAGCATCCAGCTCTCTTTGTTGCTGTTTTGAGAGGGACCTCACTTGATCTTACCAAAGCTGGTCTCCAGCTCCTGGGCTCAAAATATCCTCAGCCTCCTAAGTAGCTGTGAGCACAGGCTGACCGCTACCACTCCCAGTTAGTTCTTCTGCCTTCCCTTTCCCCATGGCTTAGTGTCCCTCCTGTGGTTCCTCAACCAATGCTCTGGTGACAGACTTGTGGGCTTTTCCCAATTGCTACCTTATTTCATGTCCTTAGGATGGACCCCTGATGCTGCCTCATGATTTCCAAGGGCCACAAGAAATTTCATAGTTAAGCTGTTCTCCTTTCAGTGAGCAATTAGCTCACTTGTGATTGGCTGCTCTTATGAAGGCAGCTCCTGGGGGAATTCTGACCACCTCGTGGTCCACAGCAGAATGTTAGAAGCTGTCCATCCCTTTGCCAAGATATACCTCAAATTTACCCAACTTAGAAACCTGCCCAGGAATCCCAAGAAATTCGATCTAAACCAATTGTCATTGTTCAAGTGGAGAAAGGCAGTGGCCGAGAGATTAGCATCACGTCTCACACACAGAGAGGATGGCACTGTAACTTTTTGTGGTCCCATCAGAATTGTTGAGATTCAATGCAGGTGGTCAGTTGATCTCTAGCTTCCTCGGCCCACCGCCCTCCCTTTACTCCCTTGACTCAGCCAAAATAAAAGTCCTCAGTTCTGTTCTGCCCCTTAAAATGGCCCTGAGCTTAGATCCTGCCTCCCTTGATCACTCAATTAAAGCCACACGGGCCTCTGAAATATATATATATATATATATTTTTTTTTTTTTTTTTTTTTTTTTGTCGGTTGTGGGGCTTGAACTCTGGACCTGGGCACTGTCCCTAAGCTCTTCAGCTCAAGGCGAGCTCTCTACCACTTGAGCCACAGCGCCACTTCTGGTTTTCTGGTGGTTTATTGGAGATAGGAGTCTCACGGTTTCTCCTGCGTGAGCTACCAGCGCCAGGCTTGGCCTCTGAAATATATTAGGCAGGTACATCTCTGCCTCAGAATCTTTGCACTGGTTGTAACTTCTTCTCCTCCCCCCACCCCCAGCCTGTCCTAGGGATTGAACTCAGGGCCTGGACACTGTCCCTAAGCTTCTTTTTGCTACCACTGGAGCCATAGTGCCACTTCTGGCTTTTTCTGTGTATGTGGTGCTGAGGAATCGAAGCCAGGGCTTCATGCTAGGCAAGCACTCCACCACCAAGCCACATTCCCAGCCCCTGGTTGTAACTTCCTTTGTCAGTCATGGAGCATGGACTTTCTCAGGTACTTTCCTGCCCAGGCTGGCTTAGAACTGCGATCCTCAGATCTTAGCCTCCTGAGTAGCTAGGATTACAGATGAGACACCAGTGCCCAGCAATAGTTGCAACTTCTGTGTGGAATTTTGTTTTCCTCCAAAGCTGGGAAAGGGACGGAACAAGTTAAATTCTTCACTGAACTATCTTCTCAGTAAGGCCCCCTTCACCTGATCCAACTCTCTCCATTAAGGATTACAACTCAACTCGGTGTGATGCTCCACACCAGTAATCACAGTATTTAGTAGGCAGGTAGTAAGTTCCCACATTACATTTACTCTAAGGTGCTCAAGGTTAGGAAAATGGAGGAGAAAGGACAAAAGGAATAGATTGGATTCTCAACAGGCTAGGACTGTTTACTGAAGAGCAGCGAGGGGCACAGACCTGGTGGGTATGGAAGTTGTCAAGGAGATGGGGTTGCAGTTGGGCTTTTATGAGGTCTTAAGCAAGGAGGCAGAGGTTAAGGAAAAAGCCATTAGGTCTGGGGAGGGGGGGGGGCTTTCCTTTGGGCCCCTAATGGAATGTTTACAGCCAGGCTTAGGTGGATTGTCCTGCCTACGTCAAGCAGTCTGTGTGTATCTGGTGGCCTGCCCGACAGCTGTATGCACCTGAGAAAACAGGGTAGGGGTCAATCCTTCTGGTTCATCTTTAGAGACATACAACGACTGAGCCAAGAGGAAAGAGGCAAGTCCTTCATGCAGGATAAAAGCTACACAGGACAGAGACTTGGGTTGGTTCTGTTAGGTCTAACAGTTCAACATGGACCCAGAACCTGGCATACACCAGGTCCTTTACAAACAGGTATTGATTATAAAGCACTTAGGTAAAGTACTTGAGCTAAGTGGCTGCGGTGTCCAGGGGCCCACCAGAGTTTCCAGTACTAGACTGAATTGCAGCTTTGTGCTCTGTGGGCTACTGAGGGGTCCAAGGCAGTGCTGGGGCTGGGTTGATGGTATTGGTGATGGATGATGGTGATCATAGCTAGTGGTGATGGTAGAGGTGATAATGGTAGTGATGGTGGTAGTGGTTTGGTGGTGAAGGTGACAATGGCGGTGGTGGTGGTGATGATAATAATGGTGGGGCTGTGGCCAGCTTTCAGTAGGGTCACCAGGCAGCAGTCATGGCACTAATACAGCAGGGTAGAGAACTTGAGCTGTATTCCTGAGATGGCTAGCTGGCGCTTCCCAGCAGGTGTGTGTAGGGCTGTTTGGTGGCCTGGGGCGTGGGTAGGCTGGAGATGAGCCGCCCTTACACCCAGCCTGCTCCCTCCCGCACTGCGGCTGCACTTTGCTGGAGGCCCTGGCGAGAGGACACAGGAAACAAGCCCGGTTTTCCCAGGCCCCACCCCACCCCCCACTCCCGGAACATCTGGCCGCGAACATCTGCCCCGTGCCTTTGTCCCCAGGCCCCAGGCCGCCGCCTCGCACCCATCTGCCTGGCCCCGAGCGAAGCCCCATCTGCGCCGGGCTCGCGGGGGCGGTGCCGGCGGCCGGTTCCCACGGGCCGAGCGCGGGAAACACGCGCCCATCTGCCTGGTGCCCTGAATGCCCCAAATAAATCCGGGGTGCAAGTTCCTGCCCAGACCTGCTGGCAGCCTACCCACCACCCAGGCGACCCACAGCTTCCACCTCCAAACCCCAAACCTGCCACCCGGCCGCCCTGCTGCCCACAATGCCCCCGGCCCTTGTTGCTGGCCTGTTTCTGTGTGTTTGTGTGTGTGTTTGTGCTGCTGGGGATTGAGGATTTGAACCCAGGACCAGGCCATGCCCAGGCCAGACCAGCAGTAGACATTGAGCTACATCTTTTTCTTTTTTTTTTTTTTTTCCCCGGTCAGGGGGCTTGAACTCTGGGCCTGGGCGCTGTCTCTGAACTCTTTTGCTCAAGGCCAGTGCTCTACCACTTGAGCCACAGTGCCACTTCTGGTTTTCTGGTAGTTAATTGGAGATAAGAGTCTCCTGGAAGGGGCTGGGAAGGTGACTCAGTGGTAGAGCGCTTGCCTTGCATGCATGAGGCCCTGGGTTCGATTCCTCAGCACCACATGAGCAAAAAAAAAAAAGCCGGAAGTGGCTCTGTGGCTCAAGTAGTAGAGCGCTAGCCTTGAGCTGAAGAGCTGAGGGACAGCGCCCAGGCCCAGAGTTCAGGCCCCACAACCGGACCAAAAAAAAGAGTCTCCTGGACCTTCCTGCCCTGGCTGGCTTTGAACCGTGATCCTGAGCAGGAGAGGTGTGAATGTATCTAGCTGAACACATACTATTTCCACAGAGGTGTACAGCCACTAATTTCTGTGTTCTGTGATCAGACAAGGGCAGGTATAGAAGTGTGGTGCATGTGCCGCTCTCGTCTGCGGGCTCCTGCGTGCAGGCCTGCCTCTCAGGCTGCATCCGTGGGAGGGAACTGACAGTCAGCCGGGCCTTTGAATGGTCACTTTTTTGTTTTTTAAAATCTGAGACAGGACTTGAACTCAGGTACCTGACTCTTCTGCTCATTGGCTAGCAGTCTACCAGTGGAGCCATACCCCCAATCCCTGAATGGTCATCACACTCAGCTCCCAAGTGACCACACCAGTTCACACACCCACCAGTAATGGACGAGCCAAAGGTATCTTCCTTTTCCCACGTCCTCATCTACATTTCCCATTATCCGACTTGAAAGCTTGTTGTTGTTGTTGTTTTTGTTGTTTACCGTGCAACATGCAGTTGTCTCCTGCAGACTAACTAGATATGTAAATGTTGGGGTCTCTGGAGCACCCACCCCAGCTGGGCTATGGCCTTCTGCAGCAGGAAGACACTCCTGGCTCCCTTTCGCTAGCAGACAGTCCCTTCGGGGCCAGCCTCATCACAGCCCTGGGGACTGGGAGGGGGTGATGATGTCACCACAGTTGGCCTCTCCCACCTCAAGGCGAGATCCCCAGGCAGCCACATTTGCGGGGAGGCTGGCCAGACTCTGGAGCATGAGGCTCTTTCTATAAACAGTACTCTGGTCAGGAGCCCATGGCTCACACCTGTAATCCTAGCCACTCAGGAGACTGAGATCTAAGGATCTTCAAAGCCAGACTGAGCAGTTAAATCTAAATCAGAGAGATCTTATCTCCAATTAACCATCTTAAAGGCTGAAAATGGAGGTGTGACTCAAGTGGTAGAGTGCCACCTGGAACAACAAAAAGGTAAGGGACGGCATCCAGGCACTGAGTTCAAGTCCAAGTATCAACACACAGAAAGCGTATTCTGCAGAGGGCTTCCTTACCCCTAGTAAGGCATTCCTCTTTATACTCCTAACAAAGAGCCCCTTGGGCTGCCGGCAGCCCAGCACCAATTCCCCAACATGTGGATACAGGGAGCAGCCACCTGGCTGGCAGTGACTATGCCCATTTGGTTATCCCCTGATGGAATGGGGTCTCTCAAAGCAGGAGCCTGGTGCTTTTTCTGCCCTGCTATGCCTAGTAGGGAGCCCGTGTTCACTGCTGGTTTGCAGAAAGAATGAATTGAGCCGGCTGTGTAGTTCTGTAGCTGCATGGTGGGGAACATAGCCACTTACTCAACAGGAGAGGCCTCTGGATACTGGTGACTCGTGACATCAGAATGCTGACTTTGCCAGGAGCTGTTTGAGGATCCTCATGTGACCTCGCTCAACCCTCGCTCAGTGGTAGTTCTGCCATCTGTGCCAAGGGACACACAGGAAATGAGGTGACTCCAACCCACAGCTTGTAAATCCTGGAGCAGAATTTGAACCCAAGGCTCTTTGACCCTCTGAGAAACACACACCCCTCTCTGTGGTTTCTCAAGGAAAAAGGATCTCTTTCTTCCATTCTTTCCAGATATCTCCTTGTTCTTAAAAGAGAAGAAAGGAAAGGGATCGCCGTGAATCACCTCCAGTGGCCCGAGCCTGTGGCCTGAGGTGAGGGTGTAGAAGGAGGTGGCACCCTCCAGAGAGTACTTGACTGGATACTCGGAGTTGGCCTGGGGGGAGGAGGGTGGGGTTGCCCTGGGAACTGGGTGGAGTCCTGAGAATTCGAACCTCAACTGCTTCCTGGGTTTTGGCCCTGGGGCAGGTGGGGGGGGCGGGGAGGAGAAGCCAGGTGTACTATAGACAGGTGAGTCCAAGGAGGACCAGAGAGGGAGGGTTTGGCTTCCACATTGGGACCTCTGAAGCTTCCTGTCCATCTCCAGTGAGTCTATGGGGAAGTCAATGAGACATGTCCCTTTCCCCCCCACCCCCCCCACCCCCAACCACAGTTGTCTTGTTCTGTCTCCCTGGTGCTTTGTTGGTGATCTAGACGTGGTCTTGCAGCCCTGGACAAAGCTGTCTGTTGGGTTTTGCTTAGGGTGCGGCTGGCCAGCCTTGGGGCACTCCCTCCCGGTGGCTTCAGGGTCAGACCAGCTCCCACACCTCCACCTTGGGCAGGGCCCAGGCCTGCGAGGTGGGCGTGGGACTCTGAGGTCCGGTAGTATGATCATATATGTCTTGTGGGTTTTGTGGCATGTCTGTGTGGAGGGTAAGGGGACTGTCTACAGATAAAAGGCTTGGGGGGGAGGGGCTTTGTGTTTTAAGGTGTGTGTGTGTTTGTGTTTTGTTTTGTTGTCAGTTGTGGGTCTTGAGAACTCTGGGCCTGGGCGCTGTCCCTCAGCTCTTCAGCTCAAGGCTAGAGCCCTATCACTTGAGCCACAGCACCCCTTCCTGTTTTCTGAGTGGTTTATTGAAGATAAGAGTCTCGTGGACTTAACTGCCCTAGCTGGCTTTGAACTGTGATCCTCAGATCTCAGCCTCTTGAGTAGCTAGGATTACAGGAGTCAGCCACCAGCACTGGATTGAGGGTTTTTTGGGTTTTTTTCCGGTCAGTTGTGGGGCTTGAATTCAGGGTCTAGGTTCTGACCCTGAGCTAGCTCTTTTGCTCAAGGCTAGTGCTCTACCACTTTGAAACACTTCAGTTTTCTGGACTGCTTTGAACCTCCTCCCCCCACCCCCACCCCTACCCCTCACCCCTGATTCCAGCCTCCTGAGTAACTAGGATTACAGGCATAAGCCACCCATGCCTAGCTTCACTTTCATTCTTTTATGGAACTTAGGGCAAGCTGCACCCTGGGTACTGGCTGGTGTTTCTGTGTGAGGAACAAGGTGCGGGTGGAAGTGTGGGTGGTGATGTGTCTTTGGCCTTTGCAATAGGGGGTGCATATGCTGTGGGGTTTTTTTGTTGTTGATGTTGTTGTCGGTCATGGGGTTTGAATTCTGGGCTTGGGGGCTGTCCTTCAGCTCTTCAGCTCAAGGTGAGCGCTCTACCGCTTGAGCCATAGCACCATTTCCAGTTTTCTAGTAGTTTATTGGAGATAAGAGTCTCACAGACTTCGGGGCTGGGAAGGTGGCTCAGTGGTAGAGCATTTGCCTTGCATGCATGAGGCCCTGGGTTCGATTCCTCAGCACCACATAAGCAAAAAGAAGAAGAGCCGGAAGTGGGGCTGTGGCTCAAGTGGTAGAGCGCTAGCCTTGAGCTGAAGAGCTGAGGAACAGCGCCCAGGTCCAGAGTTCAGGCCCCACGACCGAACCCAAAAAAAAAAGTCTCACAGACTTTTCTGCCTGGGCTGACTTTGAACCGAGATCCTCAGATCTCAGCCTCCTCAGTAGCTAGGATTACAGGCGTGAGCCACCGGTGCCGGGCTTATGCTGTGTTTTGTTTTTTTGTTTTTTTTTGGGTCCAGTCGTGGGGCCTGAACTCTGGGCCTGGGCGCTGTCCCTCAGCTCTTCAGCTCAAGGCTAGTGCTCTACCACTTGAGCCACAGTGCCACTTCTGGCTTTTTTCTTTTTGCTTATGTGGTGCTGAGGAATGGAACCCAGGGCCTCAGGCATGCAAGGCAAGCGCTCCACCACTGAGCGAACTTTCCAGGCCTTATGCTGTGTTTTGTATGGTTGAGGGGGAATGGTGATGTATCCATTGGATGTTTGCATGTGTTGCCTCTTGGTCCGTTGTGTGTGTGTGTGTGTGTTTGTACTGCATGTGCTCACTCTGGCTGGCGGTTTATGTCTCATTGTGCCTCTGTCACATTTGCTGTGTGCATTTGCGCATGTGCTCGCTGGGTCAGCTGTGCCCTGCACAGCTTTAGAGAGAGAGAGAGAGAGAGAGAGAGAGAGAGAGAGAGAGAGAGAGAGAGAGAGAGAGAGTGTGTGTGTGTGTGTGTGTGTGTGTTCATCCCTGCAGGTTTGGTCTGTGCTGATAAAACCTAGGACCTGAGCTCTTTAGCTTTGGTTCCTCTGCGAGGCTGCTGGGGACCCCAGGGCAGCTGTGGCCCTTTGTCAAATTACAGGAAGTCCCTCCTCCTCTCTGCTGGGGACTCCAGGAAGCGCCCAACTTGCTAGGCTCCAGCCCCCACCCTCTCCACATTGTTCTAGGGCCTCAGGAAGACAGGATAGGCTATAGAGCAGAAGGTGGGCTTAGGCCTGGTCTCCTGAACTGCCTGGAGCCCAGCATAAACCCTCAGGATAGAGGCTGGCTCTAAGCCCACTCTGCGGATGGAAAGCTGACGTCCTGAGAAAGAACGAGACCATAGAGTTCTTTTATTTATTTATTTATTTATTTTTGCACCAGCCTGAGGCTTGAACTCAGGGCCTGGGCACTGTCCTTGAGCTTCTTTTGTTTAAGGCTACCACTTGAGCCTACAACACCACTTCCAGCTTTTTCTGTGTATGTGGTACTGAGGAATTGAACCCAGGGCTTCATGCATGCTAGGCAAGCACTTGACCACTGAGCCACCTTCCCAGCCCAGCCATAGAGTTCTTGAAGGCTTTTCAAGGCAGAGGCTAAAAGTTCTATATTCTTCCTTCCACAGCCTCCTTGCTGGACTTGGGGGGAGGGGGGATGGAAAAACAAGACCCCAGGAAGTATCCAAAACTGTTTTCAGGGTTCCCATTTCGGAGTGCTTATCATGTATTTCAAAATTCTGGATTACGTTTGAGTTTTGTCCTGATTTTGTATATGAGGAGACTGAGGGCTAGAGCCACCATGCCATTTTTCAACAATTATTACCCTACTCATTATTCTGGGCGAAGTGGTAAGCTGTGTGACCTTGAGGAAGTTGCTTGCCTTTTCTGAGCCAAGCTCTAATTCAGTTCTGAGATCCCTCCTTACCTCCCCAGACCAAAGAGTCCTGCTTTCTGTGAGCTCACATCTTAGCCTGAGAATGGATAATGCACCCAAACAAATATAATTTCAGGGGCTGGGAATGTGGCTTAGTGGTAGAGTGCCTGCCTGGCATGTACTCAGTACCACATACATAGAAAAAGCTGGAAGTGGAACTGTGGCTCAAGTGGTAGAGTGCTAGCCTTGAGCAAAAGAAGTTCAGGGACAGCACCCAGGCCCTAGCCCCAGCACTGGCAAATATATATATATATATATATATATATATATATATATATATA
The DNA here is from genome assembly GCF_024711535.1 of Dipodomys merriami. Classification (NCBI taxonomy): domain Eukaryota; kingdom Metazoa; phylum Chordata; class Mammalia; order Rodentia; family Heteromyidae; genus Dipodomys; species Dipodomys merriami. Next base: position 69,323,361 of record NW_027206290.1, read on the forward strand.
AATATATATATATATATATATATATATAATTTCAGATGCTAACCAACTGAATAATTAAGAATTAGGAGCCGGGAGCCAGTGGCTCATGGCTGTAATCCTAGCTACTCAGGAGGCTGAGATCCAAGAATCTCGGTTCAAAGCCATCCTGGGCAGGAAAGTCCAGGAGACCCTTATCTCCAATGAATCACCAGAAAACCAGAAGTGGTGCTGTGGCTCAAGTGGTAGAGCGCTAGCCTTGTACTGAAGAGCTCAGGAACAGCACTCAAGCCCAGAGTTCAAGCCCCACCACTGACAGAAAAGAAAAAAGAAAAAGAAGAAGAATTAGGGGGTGAAAGTGAATAAAAGTAGCCTTTAGGGGCTTTGAGAAGAGGCTGAGAAGTGGTGAGCTGTCAGCTTTACAAAGACCTGGTCGGTAAGTGCTTCAGGCCCAGTGAACCACTCGTGCAAGGGCCCTGAGGCAGCGCAGACTTGCCTCGGGAAGGGAGGGGCAGGAGCTGGAGTTGGGGGTGGTCGGGAGCCACAGGCTACGCACTGGAGGTGCTTTGATTTTCTCCTAGAGATAGGCGAAAATGTGGTGTTGGCTGGGTGAAGGGCTGGGAGGCGGCCTGTGGACTCCCATTATGGGGTGGGGGGCGGGGGGCAGTCAGAGCCAAAGGTCCTCTCCCCCGCAGCTCCAGCAGTCCCAGCCCAGAGGCGCCGGCCTGGCGGCTGGAAGACTGTGCTGTGGGCACATCTGGGAAGCAGCTGCTGAGCCAGGGCCAGCGCGGGGTCACGTGGCACTGGGCAGACCCGCCCTGGAACCTCCAGAGCCAAGACCCCCCCCCCAGAAGTGCCTGCCGTGAGGAACTGGCAGGACTTGAACATCAGTGAACAGGAATGCACGCTGCATCCACACACACCCCAGCAGCCAGACCTCTGGAGTTCAATGTCACCTCCCCATGGACTGGGCTGAAGCCAGCCACTCCACCCCTCCAGGCGGTGGCCTCGGTGGTTAAGGGGACGGGCTATGATGCGGACTCTGTGGGGCTGCTGATTCCTGGGTGCCAGCGTGGAGTGATGAGCTCCCAGGCTTCAGCCCTGAGCAGGACAGCTGTGCCCTCGCCCCACCCTTCCTGAGCTCCGGTAGGGTGAGAATGCTTAGAGACACACCTGACGTTGACGGAACACTTAGTCAACGCGAGCCTTTGTCTCCAGCCCTGGAAGCCAGAGGCAGCGCCTGGAGAGCAAGAGAGAGAGGTGCAAAGACAAAGCATCAGGAAAAGGCTTTCCCAGCGCTACTCAGAGGCTGAGGAAGAGTGACCTGAGCCTGGCGGAAGTTTGAGATCAGCCTAGACAACATGATGAGACTCCGTGTCAAAATGAAGAAGGACTCTGGGCGGAAGCCAGTGGGCTCACGCCTGTAATCTCACCTACTCAGGAGACTGAGATCTGAGGATCACTGCTCAAAGCCCCCTTGAGCTGTAGCTCCAATTAACAACCCAAAAACCAGAAGTGAAGCTCTGGCTCAAATAGTAGAGTACTAGCTTTGAGTACCAAAGCTCAGGGACAATACCCAGGCCCTAAAATCAAGCTCCAGGACCAGTATAGAATAAAAAGGAAACCTGGTACTGATGGCTCTCATCTGTTATTCTAGCTACTCAAGGTTGAGATCTGAGGATCACAATTCAAAGCCAGCTTGGGTGGGAAAGTCTGTGAGACTCTATCTCTAATTAACCACCTAAAAGACCTAGCTTTGAGGTGGGGGGAGGGAGGGGGAATCCCAAGAAACTCAGGGATAGTACCCAAGCCCTGAGTTCAAATCCCAGGACCAGCATTAAAAAACGGGGGGGGGGTCTGGGAAGGTGGCTCAGTGGTAGAGCGCTTGCCTTGCATACCTGAGGCCCTGGGTTCGATTCCTCAGCACCACATCAGCAAAAAGAAAAAAGCCGGAAGTGGCGCTGTGACTCAAATGGTAGAGTGCTAGCCTTGAGCTGAAGAGCTGAGGGACAGCGCCCAGGCCCAGAGTTCAGGCTCCACGACCGGACCACCCCCCCCCAAAAAAAAAAAAAAAAGGCTGGGAATGTGGCTTAGTGGTAGATTGCTTGCCTAGCATGCATGAAGCCCTGGATTCAATTCCTCAGTACCACATAAACAAGAAAAAGCCAGAAGTGGCACTGTGGCTCAAGTGAAAGAGTGCTAGCCTTGAGCAAAAGAGCTCAGGGACAGTGTTCAGGCCCTGAGTTCAAGCCCCAGGACTGGCCAAAAGAAAAGAAAAAGACATTCCCAAACTGAGCATCAGTAGCTCAGATTTGAGAATCAGAGTTTGAAGCCAGACTAGGTAGGAAAGTCCATGAAACTCTGATTTCCAGCTGTCCACCAAAAAGCGAGACATGGAGTTGTGGCTGAAGTGGTAGAGTACCAGCTTTAAGTGAAAAAGAAAAGCTCAGGGGCTGGGAAGGTGGCTCAGTGGTAGAGCGCTTGTCTTGCATGCATGAGGCTCTGGGCTCGATTCCTCAGCACCACATAAGCAGAAAAAGCCGGAAGTGGCACTGTGGCTCAAGTGGTAGAGCGCTAGCCTTGAGCTGAAGAGCTGAGGGACAGTGTCCAGGTCCAGAGTTCAGGCCCCACGACCACAAAAAAAAAAAAAAAAAGAAGAAGAAGAAGAGGAAGAAGAAGGGCTGGAAGGTGGCTCAGTGGTAGAGTGCTTGCATGCATGAGGCTCTGGGTTCGATTCCTTAGTACCACATAAGCTGAAAAAGCCAGAAGTGGCCCTGTGGCTTGAGTGGTAAAGCATTAGCTTTGAGCTGAAGCTCTGAGGGACAGCACCCAGACCGGGAGCTCAGGCCCATGACCGTCAAAAAAGACAAAAAAAGAAAAAGAAAAGAAAAGCTCAGGGATAGCGCCCAACCCTTCAGTTCAAACCCCAGGACCAACACACACACACACACACACACACACACACACACACACACACACACACACACACACACACACACACACACACACACACACACACACACACACACACACACACACACACACACACACACACACACACACACACACACACACACACAGGCACTGGCTGGGTTCTGGGTGTGGCTGATGACTGTTCTGCAGAGAAGGGTTGAGCAAATGCCTCTGTGCACAGATGAAATCGAGTCATCCAAGGACAGGGAGCAGCTGTGGAATCAAATGGTTCCAGCTAAATGAAAAGGTCTTCCTAAAAGACTAGTGGCTGGGTGTGGTGGCTCCCGCACATCTGTGAGGCCAGCATTCTGGAGGCTTAGGTGGGGAGATGCAGAGTTCAAGGCCAGCCTGTCTCAAAAGCAAACAAAACCACCCGAGAGTGAGATCCCTGGGCAGGGAACATGGGGATTCAATGCTAGACCTCCAACTTTCCTGGTTGAGGGCTCTGCTCAAAACTGACCTATAGGAAGTGGCGCTGTAGCTCAAGTGGTAGAGCGCTTGCCTTGAGCTGAAGTGCCCAGGCCCAGAGTTCAAGCACCACGACCGACAAAAAAAAAAAAAAAAAAAAAAAAAAAAATCAAAACTGACCTGTATAGATGGTACAAGGAGAAAAATATTCCCCTCAGTTTATACTACCAAGAAGAGGGTCAGGAAACTGCCCATTCCACAACGAGATGAACAAGCAATCTTTATTAAACTTCAGAGGCCTTAAAAAATATGAAAGACCAGCTCCTGGAAATATGGCATATTTTCCGGGTTGAAATGAAGCCACTCTCGGTGTAAGTATTAAGGGGATCATTTAGCTGGGAAGCTCGATGTACCAGTTGAGTGGCGTGGTTGATGCTGGAATCCTAGCACTCTGGGACAGGAAGATGAGAAGTTCAAGGCCAGCCTGAGATCCTGACTCATTAAGGCAAAAACAACTAAAAACAAAACCTAGAAGCAGAGCTAAGCGTGTATCTCAGCCATACAACACTTGCCCGATGTATGTGAGGCCCTGGTACAATTCCCAGCACCGCCCATACCCTAAAAAGCCAACAGTCCTGCTCTGCACACATACTATGACTCCACTCTTTTTTTTTGGTCGGCCGTGGGGCTTGAACTCTGGGCCTGGGCGCTGTCCCTCAGCTCTTCAGCTCAAGGCGAGCGCTCTACCACTTGAGCTACAGCGCCACTTCCGGTTTTCTGGTGGTTTATTGGAGATAGGAGTCTCACGGTCTCTCCTGCCCAGGCTGGCTTTGAACCGCGAAACTCAGATCTCAGCCTCCTGAGTAGCTAGGATTACAGGCGTGAGCCACCAGCGCCCGGCTATGACTCCACTCTTTAGTGAGCATCTATTAAGTACTTAAAAAAAAACAGTGTGGATGGGTACTGGTGGCCACACCTGTAATCCTAACTACTCAGGAGTTGGAGATCTGAGGATCATGGTTCAAAGCAAGCCTGGGCAGAAAAGTCTCAGTGAGACTTTTTCCTTTTTTCTTTTTCTTTTTTTTTTTTTTATTGTGAAAATACTGTACAGAGGGGTTACAATTACAAGGGCAAGATAATGAGTACAATTCTTATCAAGCATTGTTGCCTCCTCCTTTGTTTCCCCTTCGCATCCCTTCCCATCTCCCCGCCGCCCCCCACCCCCTTCAGTGAGACTTTTATCATCAATTAACCACTCAAAAACTGGAAAGGAAGAGGGGCATTGGTGGCTCAAGCCTGTAATCCTAGCTACTCAGGAGGTTGAGATCTGAAGATTGTGGTTCAAAGTCAGCCCAGGCAGAAAAGTCCCTGAGACTCTTATCTCCAATAAACCACTAGAAAACTGGGAGCGGTGCAGTGGCTCAAGCAGTAGAGCGCTCGCCTTGAGCTGAAGAGTGCTTGGACAGCGCCCAAGTCCAGAGTTCAAGCCCCGAAATGACAAAACAAACTAGAAGTGGAACTGTGGCGCAAAGTGGTAGGACACAGTGTGGACCCAGAGTCAAATTTCCTGACTCTTCTCAGTAACCCAGTGGAGTAGATAGAACCACCAACGGTGTGCGCATGTGTGTGTGCCAGTACCGGGCTTGAAATGGGGACCTGGCATTCTCAGGTATTTTGTGTGTGTATGGGGCCAGTACTGGGAGTTGAACTCTGGGCCAGGGCACTGCCCTTTGGCTCAAGACTGGTGCTCTATCATTGAGTCACATCTCTACTTCAGGCTTTTTGATTAATTGCAGATAAGAATCTTGGCCCTGGGCTGGGAAGGTGGCTCAGTGGTAGAGTGCTTGCCTTACATACTTGAGCCCCTGAGTTTGATTCCTCAGCACCACATAAGCAGAAAAAAAAAAAAAAAAAAGCTGGAAGTGGCGCTGTGGCTCAAGTGGTAGAGTGCTCGCCTTGAGCTGAAGAGCTGAGGGACAGCGCCCAGGCCCAGAGTTCAGGCCCCATGACCGGACCCCCTTCCCCCCCCAAAAAAAAGAATCTTGGGTATAAATGGCTCACTCCTGTAATCCTAACTACTCAAAAAGCTGAGAGGTTTGAAGGCAGCACAGACAGGAAAGTTCTTGACTTTTTAATCTCCAATTAACTGCCAAAAAAAAAAAAAGCCAGAAGTAGAGCTGTGGCTCAAATAATAGAGCACTGGCCCCAGAGAGGGAGGGAGGGGGGGAATCCCATTTCAAATTGCTCAATTCTCTCACTCCTCTTCAAGGTTGTAATCTCTATTAATAATTTACTGTTCATCTTTTTTTTCCTTCCTTCCCTTCCCCTCTCCCCTCCCTCCCCCCCCTTCTTTTTTTTTTTTTTGTCGGTGGTGAGACTTGAACTCTGGGCTTGGGCGCTGTCCCCGCTCTTCAGCTCAAGGCAAGCGCTCTACCTCTTGAGCCATAGTGCTGCTTCCAGTTTTCTAGTGGTTTATTGGAGATAAGAGTCTCCCGAACTTTTCTGTCTGGGCTGGCTTTGAACCATGATCCTCAGATCTCAGCCTCCTGAGTAGCTAGGATTACAGGTGTGAGTCACCAGCGTCTGGCTGCTGCTGCTGCTGCTGCTCCTTCTTCCTCCTCCTCCTCCTCCTCCTCTTCCTTCTTTTTTTTTTTCTGGTCCTAGGGTTTGAATTCAGAGCCTGGGCACTGGCCCTTAAGCTTTTTTTTTTTTTTTTTTTTGCCAGTCCTGGGGCTTTAACTCAGGGCCCAGGCACTGTCCCTGGGCTTCTTTTGCTCAAGGCTAGCACTCTACCACTTAAGCCATAACGTCACTTCTGGCTTTTTCTGTGTATGTGGTACTGAGGAATCAAATTCAGGGCTTCATGCATGCTAGGCGAGCGCTCCTCAGATCTCAGCCTCCTGAGTAGCTAGGCATGAGCCACTACCCCCCTCACACTCCCCCCCCCCCCCAGACCTGCACACACCTTCTGGGTGGAACCCAGGGTCTCTGCTGGCCCAATCTCACACAGTTCAATTTAGAGACTTCTCAGAGCCACACGTTCCGCCTCCTGTCTAGGCTACACCACCAGGCTGCCCCATGCACATCACATTTTACGTATTGCAGCCATAGACAGACATTGAGGTAACTTTGATATCCCCTCTGGGAACAGCACAACAGTGGCCATCCTGTTCCTGACTGCAGCCAGTAGAATTTCTAGGTTGATGAAGAAACATTTGCTAATGAATTTGTATTCCAATTACTTTCTTTTCTGTTCTTATCTTTTTCTTTTTGCCAGTCCAGGGGTTTGAACTCAGGGATCTGTCCCTAAGATTCTTGGTGCTCAGGGCTAGCGCTCTACCACTTGAGCCACAGCATGACTTCTGGCTTTTCTGTTTATGTGGTACTGATGAATCAAACCCAGGGCTTCATGCATGCTAGGCAAGCATTCTACCACTAATCCATATTTCTAGCCCCGTTGTATCCCAGTTTTCTCTGGTTGAACATTGTCCTTACAGCTCTTTTTGTTGTTGTTGTTGGTCGTGAGGCTTGAACTTTGGGCCTACGTGCTGTGCTGAGCTCTTCAGTTCAAGGTGAGCACTCTACCACTTGAGCCACAGCACCACTTCCAGTTTTCTGAGTGGCTTATTGGAGTTAAGAGTCTCACAGACTTTCCTGCCCAGGCTGGCTTTGAACTGCAATCCTCAGATCTCAGCCTCCTGAGTAGCTAGGATTATAGGCATGAATCACTGGTGCCCAGCTTTCTTTCTTTATTCTTTTTTTGTTGGTTGTAGGGCCTGAACTCTGGGCCTGGGCACTGTCCCTCAGCTCTTCAGCTCGAGGCTAGCTCTCTACCACTTGAGCCTCAGCGCCACTTCTGGCTTTATCTGCTTACATGGTGCTGAGGAATGGAACTTAGGGCTTCATGCATGCAAGGCAAGCACTCTACCACTGAGCCACCTTCCCAGCCCCTATTTATTTATTTATTTATCTATCTATCTACCTATTTATTTATTTTGAGTAGCACAATGTTCCCTCCCATCAAGTAAAGGATTGTCAACCAAAGCCTAAGAGTTTGGGAACATATTGGATATTTGGGGAGCCCAGCCATTTAGCTGATGTGTGTGTGTGTGTGTGTGTGTGTGTGTGTGTGTGTGTGTGTGTGTGTGTGTATGTGTGTGTGTGTATTGATACTAGGGCTTGAACTCAGCTCTTTGAATTTTTGATATTTTTTGGTACAGTCCTGGGTCTTGAACTCAGGGCCTGAGCAATGTTTCTGAACTTGTTTGCTCAGGACTAGCACCCTACAAATTGAGCTACAGCTCCACTTCTGCCTTTTATTTTGGTGGCTAATTGGAAATTAAGAGTCTCACAGACTTTTTTTCTGTCAGGGCTGGCTTCTAACTACAAACCTCAGATCTCAGCCTCTTTTTTTTTTATATCTTTTTTTTTTTTTTTGGATCCGGTCGTGGGGCCTGAACTCTAGGCCTGGGTGCTGTCCCTCAGCTCTTCAGCTCAAGGCTAGCGCTCTACCACTTGAGCCACAGTGCCACTTCTGGCTTTTTTCTTTTTGTTTATGTGGTGCTGGGGAATTGAATCCAGGGCTTCATGAATGCAAGGCAAGCGCTCTACCACTGAGCCACCTTCCCAGCCCAGATCTCAGCCTCTTGAGTAGCTGAAATTACCAAGTATGAGTCACAGATGCCCAGTTCTGTGCAGTCTTGCTTGGGTTTTTGCTCAAGGACAGTTGTCTAGCTTCTCTACCACACCTCCACTTCCAGCTATTTGTTGGTTAATTGGAGATAAGAGTTTCTGGGATTTATCGGCCTGACTTTGAATGTTGATTTTCAGATTTCTGTCTCCAGAGCAGCTACAATTACAAGTGTGAACCATCTCACTTGCCTTTTGTTTTTTTTTTTTTTGCCTGTCCTGGGCTTGAACTCAGGGCCTGGGTGTTGGCCCTGAGCTTCTTTTACTCAAGGTGAGCACTCTACCACTTGAGCCATAGCGTCACTTCTGATTTTGTTTATGTGGTACTGAGGAATTGAACCCAGGGCTTCAGGCATGTTAAATAAGCACTCTACCACTAAGCCACATTCTCAGCCTTTGGCCTTTTGTTGTTCTTGTTCTTTGGGTTGGTTGTGGGGGCTTGAACTCAGAACCTGGGCACTGTCCCTGTGCCCTTCAGCTCAAGGCGAGCACTCTACCACTTGAGCCACAGTGCCACTTCCGGCTTTTTCTGTGTATGTGGTACTGAGAAATTGAACCCAGGCTTCATACATGGTAGGCAAGCACTCTACCACTGAACCATCTTCCCAGCCTCCCCCCACCCTTTTTTCTTTTTTTCTTTTTTAAAGACAGGGTCTCCCTAAGTAGTGCTGACTGGCTTCAAACTTGCCACCCTCCACCTTAGCCTCCCAGCTGTCTCTTCCTTTTGAAGCCTGTCTAGCTGATCAGTTCTGGTTTCCTGATGGGAAAGCTGAGGGCTAGTTTATTGTCCTTTCCCAAAAACATCTGTGGGAAAAGGAAAGCTTCAGATGGCCACTGATGAACTGCTAGGGGGGCGGGTAGAGTTCTTAGGGTCTGGGACCCTGATCTTTGAGATCACGGAGATCCCATTTAGTTTCCCTGCTGATGACACGTCTAGGGTCTGTCCGCCCTAGGAAGAAATGGCTGCATGACAATACCACGTCCGTGTAGTAACTCAACTGCCTGTATGTGGCTCTGGCTCGTGAGAGGGTTTTTAAGTCCCAGTTTCCTCTTTTGGCCAGAAATCAAGTAGCACCTGTGTTCTGAGTTGTGGCCAGAACTACAGACGTTCAAGGCAAACATCACACAGTAGGGGCGCCAAGAGAGAGCCAGAAGGAGCAGGGCTCAGAGAAGGCGGGCGACCAGCTCGCGTTCCTCCAGCAGGCCGCGTCGGAACGGCCTCTCCTGCCTCGCTCCTCCGGCGCCGGGGAGAGCTGGGGGGTGGGATGGGGGAGGGTATGAGAAAACCTCCCGGGCCGCCCAAGCTGTGGGGCTGGGTGGGGGACAATCCGCAGGTGTGGGGCGGGGAAGTAAGGTGACCCTTGCCCAGCGACCGCGCCCAAGAGGAACGCATTCCCAGGCCTCCCGTTCGGGGTCTGCAGGTGACCCGCAGAGGGAGGGGGGGGGGACGGGGGGGGCGAGGAACGCTCCAGCCCAGTTTGCCGTCTCCATGGCGACCGCCCGCGCGGCGCCAGCCTGACAGCTCGTCCCGGTTTTATGAATGGGTGACGTCACGGCCCTGGCGTCTAACGGTCTGAGCCGCTTGTTCAGACGCTGACACAGACCAGCCCGGGAAAAGGGGGATGCGGGGGGGGCGGGGCAGGGGGACTGGATCTCCGCAGCTGCCGCGCCGTGGGAGGGAGACCCCGCTCCGAGGTCTTGCGGGGGGGTGGGGGGTGGGGGCAGAGAACCCAGCTTTTAAAAGAAAAGCAACATCTCCAGGCGATGCCGTTTGGCAGCTTTGTTTTGCAGGGGCTGCCAATTTACTTCCGCACGAGGCTTTCTGTCCAGTTGAGAGAGGAGACTCCGCGTCTTACTGGAACACTTTCCCGCATGGATCGCTTCCTCTTCCAGGGACCTGGATCCTGGCTCTAGGATTCCAAGCACCTGAACTGCAGTATTATTGCTTTGGCATTTGAGAAGGACGAGCCCCAGGAGTTGAGCACCGCTTTAAACTTTGGCCCTAATGTCTGGAGATCAATCAGAGAGGCAATCTTCCAGGAGGATCTGGAAAGCTTGGCTCCTGAGCGGTGCAGACCCCAGCCACTTCTTCACCCAAACCTCAGTTTCTCTCATCTGTAAAATGGAAGCTTGGAGAGGTCAGAAAGCGAACAAGGGAAAATATACGGCTGAGGTCTTTTCCTTATCCGCCAAATTGCTTTAGCCTCCGTGCCTCCCTATTACCCCAGAGCCGCAGGCTGCTCTCGCCTCCACAGCCTCGGTGCCCGGTGCCCTCCCACCCTCTGGGTTCTGCAGACAAGACTCGCTGGCACGCCAGGCTGCACTAGTTGGGCGGGGGGGCGGGGCCCGGGAAACACACGAGGTCACGCCCCCAGGCTTCCCATTGGCTGCTTTTGAACGTTCTGAGCTCGCCCTCGGGAAGGGGGGGGCGGCATCCTTATAAAAGAGCGGCTGGGGCGCTCGGCTCTCGCCTTGTACCGCGGTCTTCCTAGTTCCCTTCTCGCTCCCCACGCGCGCGGCGGCCGTCACCTCCGTCCTCCCGGCCTGTTTTCTCGTCGCTCATCGCCAGGATCATGAAGGTCGCTAGTGGTAGCGCCGCGTCCGCCGCGGGCCCCAGCTGCGCGCTGAAGGCCGGCAAGACGGCGGGGGGCGCGGGCGAGGTGGTGCGCTGCCTGTCGGAGCAGAGCGTGGCCATCTCGCGGTGCGCGGGGGGCGCCGGGGCGCGCCTGCCCGCCCTGCTGGACGAGCAGCAGGTAAACGTGCTGCTCTACGACATGAACGGCTGCTACTCGCGCCTCAAGGAGCTGGTGCCCACCCTGCCCCAGAACCGCAAAGTGAGCAAAGTCGAGATCCTCCAGCACGTCATCGACTACATCAGGGACCTACAGTTGGAGCTGAACTCCGAATCCGAAGTGGGGACCCCCGGGGGCCGGGGGCTCCCTGTCCGCGCCCCGCTCAGCACCCTCAATGGCGAGATCGGTGCTCTGGCGGCCGAGGTGAGTTCCAGGTTGGAGTACTTACTACATTATCCTGTCGCTGGAGAAACTGAGGCCAGAGAAGAAAATGGAGATTTCTGTCCTATGCCCATCTTGGGCGACCATCTCTCTAAAGATTCCCCCCCCACACACACACACCTAGAACGGAACGTGCGTGCCCTACCCCACTGGGTCTCTTGGACAAGAAGGGGGACTCGCCTGTTCCCCTTTCTTGTCTCCTGCAACCTGCACGACTCATCTCTTCTCTCTCTTTCACAGGCGGCTTGTGTCCCGGCGGACGATCGCATCTTGTGCCGCTAAAGCGCCGCGCTCAGGGACAGTTGGACCCCAGCCCTCCAGGAGGCCAGAGGAGTATGGGCTCTCCGCCCTCCCTAAACGCCGTGCTGGAATCGGGAGAGAAAACAAGACCCGTCGGTGGCCATTGCCCTTGCCGGATTCGGGCTCTGGGCTGGAGAAAATAGGGCAGGCCGACTGCCTCTTCACACCTACCATCTCTCAAGAGACTTTGGGTGGGGGGAGAGTACCTCTCCCCTCGTGTGTTTCTATTTTTTGAAAAGCATTTTAAAAAATGGTCACGTTTGGTGCTTCTCAGATTTCTGAGGAAATTGCTTTGTATTGTATATTACAATGATCATGGACTGAGCATATTGTTTTACAATAGTTCTGTGGGGAGGGGGGGTGGCTTGTTATTAAACAAATACTTTAATGGAAAAGTTGCCCTGACTTCTTGAGTTGAGGGGGAGGGAGGAGCTGGGGTTTGGGGTTGACCTCTGACCCTGTTCACAGCTGGCGCTGGGAGGAGACGCACTGGAGGGCCACATCTGGACTGTCGATCTTACAGACCTGAAAGAGTGTTTCCGGTGTCTTTAATGTCTATTATTTCCTCGCCATCCTTGGCCGTTTCCTTGCTCCCTAGTGTCATAAAATTAAATCCTCTAGACCCTGTGTTTCTCTCAAAGTGATTCCCTGGCCATCTGGATCACCTGGGGAGGTTGTTAAATGCAGATGAACCTGCTAAGGCCCCCTCTGGGTTAGGGACTTTTCAAAGCTTTTTACGTTGAATCGAGTCACTGGGACATCTGCCTCCAGAGCTGGGGGGGTGGGGGGGGGAGTTGAGGCCCAGTGGAGGGAACTTATTTTGACTTGCTTCAAGAGTCTTGTTTGAAGCCAGATTTCTCAGTCACCTCCTTCACTACTAGGAGCTATCTCCCCCTAGCAAGTCAGGCACCTCCCCTTGCATGCCAGCAGGCTGCCCTGGGGCTCCTGGCTTGTCCAAGTGGGTGATCAAGTTGGCAGGGCCAGACTGCACAGCTGCTGGGCCACCTGCTCTGGCTCTGGACTCTACCCCCTCACCCTAGCCCTACTCTGCCAGCACAGCTCAAACCACCATCTCCCTGGGGCTACTGTGTGGGCTCTGAAGAGGAGTGGGCGAGTCATGTCCCCAGCTCCTGAGCAGGAAAAAGGTGTCCTTGGCAGGGGCCTGTCTGCCTGGCCATGTGAGCTTGTACTTAAAAAAGGAGGAGTGCATAGGTGCCTGGACTTGTTGTAGTGGGAGTAAACGTAGCCCTCACCACCCTGAGGCTGGGTCATATGCACAGGCCTGGGTGTGTGAATAAGGACATGCTTGGAGGTGAATGCTGAAGAACATGTGTGCGCTAAAGAGAAGTGTGCAACCTCCTGCACTATAGGTTTGTCTAGATGTACGGTGAGCATGTGCACCAGTCTGGGTTAGTGGATTTGTTGGTGGGGTGAGATTGGGATGGGTCACCAGGCCACACTGGGTTCCCGTATGTGCAATTCTTCTGCAGATGGCTTGGCATTGCTGGCAGGGCCACTGCAGGTAGGCCAGGGCAGCTGTGCTTAGACAAACCCTTCCTCGAAACCTAAGTACCAACTTCCTGGGCAATTGTTCGACTTTGAGGACGCCAACTTTCGAGGTCAACTTCCCTGATAATACACGTGGAGAATCAGAGTCTCAGGAAGGGCAAAGAATGTCTCACCCACCCAAGGGAGGACTATTAATATAGTTTCTCAATAAACAGAATAAATGGCATCTACAACTCTTTATGCACACCCTTTATGTAAAGGATTTGGTGGGTTCCCACGAGGCTGAAGGGTGGATTCTGATGAGCCCAGCAAGGGTGAGCAAAACATAAAATTTATTGGGCACCAGCATTCGGTATCTTGCTCTTATCAACATAACTACTGGTAGGTAATTCCTTTGCTCCTCCCTCCCTACCTGGCTGCTGTTTGTGCACAGCTGACCACAGAAATGTCCAGAATAGATGAAATCCAGCAGAGGGTTTAAGCTCTGTGCCTGGCACGTACTGTTGGATGGTTATAAATTATTATTAATAGTAGCCTGCGTGTCCTTGGAGCGTCCTCGGAGGCGCACGTGTGCACCCACTCCCGCCCACGTGTGCCCCCCTCCACCCCGCAAGCCCACCCACGGGGACGGGGGCGTCTCCCCACTGCGCGCACTCCTACACGGCTGGGCCTCCTTCCAGCGGAGGAAGGGGCTGCGGCGGGGCCTTGGCCACCTCCCCCGCCATTCAGGCGCACTCTGGATTCCACGTTTCCCTCTCTTCCCCTTTGGCCCGAGCCCAGCCCATCTGGAGGCCGGCTCGGCGGCGGCCTGGGAGCGTTTCCATCAGCTGGGCCCGAGGAATGCGGAGCTATTTAACCTGAGCATCCCCAGGTGTACGGAGGCGCCTGGCTGTCTGGGGCCCGCCGTCTTTGGCACGGCCGCGCTAGACAAACAGCGCGCCGCCCCCGCCCTGCCCCTCCGCCCGCAGCTGCAGCCGGGCCTGGGAACGGGCGGGCGCCGGCGGCTTGCATAAGAGGCTCGAGGGCCTGGCTGTGGAAGGAGGGGGACAGAGGCCGCTGCTGGGGTGCGTGCGTGTGTGTGTGTGTGTCCTTGTGTGTGCAAGTCTGTGTGTGCCCACAAAACCCTGCTCCTTTGGAAATCATTAACGTCTTAACCCCCTCCTGGACAGGACTTGGTGAGGCGCTGTCCTGGAGGGGAAACTGAATTTCCCTGGGCCCTGTTTTATTTTGCAAACAGGACCGGAGGTTAGAGGACTTGCCCAATAAACACTAAGCTCTATCCTCAGTGCCACCAACAAACAACAACAAAACACTTCTTAAGAGCATTTATTATCTGCGAAGAACTACTTTAAGCTCTTTGACTCATCTGCCCCGGGATGCTAGAGGTTCACTCCTGTAATCCTAGCTATTCAGAAGGGTGAGAACTGAGGATCAAGGTTGGAAACAGCCTGGGCATCAAAGTCCTAAAGACTCTGATCTCCAGTTAACCACCAGGAAGCTGGAAATGGAAGTGTGACTCAAGCAGTTGCATGCCAGCCTTGCGCAGAAAAAGCTAAAGGACACACTCTGTTCCTGAGTTCAAGCCCCAGGACTGCATATGTATGCTTGCATGTGCACATATACATGCATGCATATATACATCTCCCTTAATTCTCAATGGGCCAGTGTTATCTATTATTATTATTATTATTTGTCCATTGTTGGGCTTGAACTCTGGGCCTGGGCGCTGCCCCTCAGCTCTTCAGCTCAAGGGGGCTCTACCACTTGAGCTACAGCTCCACTTCCAGCTTTTTCTGTTTATGTGGTGCTGAGGGATCCAACCCAGGGGCCTCATATATGTGAGGCAAGCGCTCTACCACTGAGCCACCTTCCCAGCCGCTGCTATCTATTATTAATAGGCGAACTCTACCACCCATGCCCTTCTATCTCTTAGGCAAATGCTCTACCAGGCCCTTGCTTGTATATGATCTTTTTCTTGTTTTTTAAGACAGGGTCTCACTTGTTGCCAATGACTCATGCCTGTAATCCCAGCTACACAGTGGGCTGAGATCTGAGAATCACAGTTCAAAGCCAACCTGGGTAGGAAAATTTGTAAGACTCTTATCACCAAATAATCATCAAAAAACAAAAACAAAAGAAAACCAGAAATGGCACTGTGGCTCAAGTGGTAGAGTGCTAGCCTTGAGCAACAGAAGCTCAGGGACAGTGCCCAGGCTGTGAGTTCAAGACTCAAACCTCAGGACAGACAGACACACACACACACAGACACACACATAGAAGCTCTCATTTTGTAGCCCAGGTTGATCTTTTATTTATTTTTTTGTCGGTTGTGGGGCTTGAACTCTGGGCAGGGGCGCTGTCGCTCAGCTCTTCAGCTCAAGGCTAGTGGCGCTCTACTACTTGAGCCCCAGTACCACTTCCGGCCTTTTCTGTTTATGTGGTGCTGAGGATGGAACCCAGGGCCTCACGCGTGCGAGGCAAGCGGTCTACTACTGAGCCACCTTCCCAGCCCCCCAGCCTGATCTTGAACTGAGATCCTCCTGCTTCAGCTTCCCAAGTGAAGGATCCCTCACATCCATCCCAGGGGACCACGCAGAGGCAGGCAGGCACAGGAGAAAGATGATTATGAGGTTTATTAGAGGAGCCATATTTCCCCTAAGAGGGAACACAATGGCACCTGTCCGTATCCAGGTAGCAGGGAAGTCTGGGGGTAGGAAGCGAGGTAGATGGGAGCTCAGGTGGGTCTGGGCAGAATGGGGGGGAAGGGGGGGAACAACTGTATGGTGGGAACTCCAGGGCTGGGAGGAGCTCAGGTCTGGGTGGAGGTGAGGGCCAAAGCTGGGCATAATACTAACACCAAGTGGTGAAGATTACAGCCTGTTAAACCCTTACCAGCATACCTGGCTTTAGGCTAACACTAGTAGCAGGCAGGTAAGAGGCAGCCTTGATGTTCATCGGGGCTCCTTTTCCTCCTGGTCTCTTATATCTGGAAAACAAGCTCCAGGACCTGAGACTTGGGACTCAGTAGATGAAATGTAAGGACTTTGTGGACCCTCTAGTTCCAGCTCCTGGAGACAGAGCCAGGAGTTTGGGGTTATCTTGGAGCAATATAGCAATGACTTGAAAAGTTTAGCCAGGTGCCAGTGGTTCATACCTATAAGTCTTAAGCTATTCAAGAGGCTGAGATGTGATGATTGTAGTTCAAAGCCAGCCTGAGAAAAGTCCATGAGACTCTTATCTCCAATTAAGCACATACACACAGATGGAAGTGGAGCTGTGTCTGGTTCAAGTGGTAGAGCGCTAGACTTGAGCTGAAGAGCTGAGGGACAGCATCCAGGCCTAGAGCTCATACCCTACTTTTGGATGGGGAAAAAAGAAAGAAGAGAAAGAGGCTGGGAATGTGGCTTAGTGGTAGAGTGCTTGCCTAGCATGCATGAAGCCCTGGGTTCAATTCCTCAGTACCACATACACAGAAAAAGCTAGAAGTGCCGGGCGCCAGTGGCTCACGCCTGTAATCCTAGCTACTCAGGAGGCTGAGATCTGAGAATCGCGGTTCCAAGCCAGCCCGGGGAAGGAAAGACTGTGAGACTTCTATCTCCAATAAACCACTAGAAAACCGGAAGTGGCGCTGTAGCTCAAGTGGTAGAGCACTCGCCTTGAGCTGAAGAGCTGAGGGACAGTGCCCAAGCCCAGAGTTCAAGCCCCATGACCAACAAAAAAAAGAAAAAGCTAGAAGCAGTGCTGTGGCTCAAGTGGTAGAGTGCTAGCCTTGAGCAAAAAGCAGCCAGGGAAAATGCCCAGGCCCTGAATTCAAGCCCCAGAACTGGCGGGGGGGGGGGGGGGGGGGGGGAGGGGGAATGGATGTGTGTTTAACAATCCTTGCTGTCATATGTAGATATTGGTATCTAACCAGCCTTGCCTGGTGTGGGGGTGCCCTGCTGCTCCCACTTTTCAAATGAGAAAGGATTCAGAGAGGTGAGGAGAGCCGCCCAAGACCAGGCTGGAATATTTGACTTACAGGACTTCTCAAGCCCGATCAAGTCAGGTTTATGAGGGGCCTTACGTTCCCACTGAGATATTCAACTTAGGTTTTGTCTGAGTTCCAACTGAAATCATACTTGGTTATTATATATTTGTGTTAACTTCAAGATTATAACTTCAAGATTGGATAGGTAGGTAGGTAGGCAGGCAGGTAGATGGATGGATAGATAGATGTCATAATTTATACAAGTCATATGTTGACCTTTTTTTAGGATGAACTTGTACTATGTAGTTCAGCCCTGGCCTAAACTCTTGATCCTTCTGCCTCAGTGTTAGCTGTGTGCCACCAACTCCCGTGGGAAGTATTTTTCTTTTTTTCCTTTTTTTTCTTTTTTTTTTTTTGTCGGTCATGGGGCTTGAACTCTGGGCTTGGGCGCTGTCCCTCAGCTCTTCAGCTCAAGGCGAGTGCTCTGCCACTTGAGCTATAACACCACTTCTGGTTTTCTGGTGGTTTGTTCGAGGTAAGAGTTTGTTCGAGGGGCTGGGAAGGTGGCTCAGTGGTAGAGTGCTTGCCTTGCATGCTTGAGGCCCTGGGTTCGATTCCTCAGCACCACATCAGCAAAAAGAAAAAAGCTGGAAGTGGCGCTGTGGCTTAAGTGGTAGAGTGCTAGCCTTGAGCTGAAGAGCTGAGGGACAGCACCCAGGCCCAGAGTTCAGGCCCCACGACCGGACCCAAAAAAAAAAAGAAAAGAGTTTCATGGACTTTCTGCCAGGGCTGGCTTTGAACCTGGACCCTCAGATCTCAGCCTCCTTAGTAGCTAGGATGACCCAGCTTTTTTTCTTTTTTTTCTTTCTTTTTTTTTTTTTTTGTCGGCCATGGAGCTTGAACTCTGGGCCTGGGCGCTGTCCCTCAACTCTTCAGCTAAAGGCAAGCACTCTACCACTTGAGCCACAGCGCCACTTCTGGCTTTATCTGCTTATGTGGTACTGAGGAATCGAACCCGGGGACTCATGCATTCAAGACAAGCACTGTACCACTGAGCCACCTTGTTTTTCTTTTTTTCATCAGTCATGGGTCTTGAACTCAGGGCCTGGACACTGTCCCTGAGTTTTTTTCCGCTCAAAGTTAGGGTTCTACCACTTTGAGCCACAGTTCCACCCCACCCCTTGTTTTCTGGTGGTTCATTGGAGACAAGAGTCACAGACTTTCCTGCCCGGGCTGGCTTTAAACGGTGATCCTCAGATTTCAGCCTCCTCAGTAATGGGGTTATAGGTAGGAGCCACCGGTGCCTGGCCCATGTGGATTTCTTAAATTTTTTTTGTCAGTTTAATTTGAAAAATCTAACTGGAACCTGGAAAGATGGAAATAGCCCAGGCTCTGTCAATCTCCCAGAGGCTCTGGGCCAGAGCCTGTGCGACCTGATGGAGCGGACACAGGTCACACAGCGAGGCCCAGGCCCAGGTCTTAAGCCAGGTGGAAACAGCCAGCTGACTTTGGAAAAGTCAGACTGTCCTAGAGCGCAGGGGCTTCACACTCTGGTCAGGATGCTTGCTCTCCTCTGGTCAGGATGCTTTCTCTCCTCCAGTCCCAGGAGTCAGGGATGCTTCTTCACAAATCCAGTGCCCATGTGACAGTCATCCAGACGTTGGCATTGGCGGGATGGGGATGCTGCTGGGTCCCCCACATTTTCCTTCCTTTATAATTCTTTATGCCAGTCCCTATTACTGAGCATCAAAGAATGAATGGCCAACCAGAGAGAGCTCCCCAGCGCCCAGGGTCACACAGCAGCGTTTCCCAGTGGCATGCAAGCAGGCTCGCTTCCCAGCCTGGTTGCCACAGTGAAAGGAGGTGAGTCACAGGGCCAGGCCAGGATTTGGGTGAGGCTGGGGTCAGGGCCAGGCGCCACTTTCCCGGAAAGGGAAGGGAAGAGGAAACCAGGGCCTGGGAGGAGCCCCAGGGAGGAGGTAGGACTCCCTTATCTCCTGGACTGGGCCCTGGCTGGTTCTGCTTCCTGCCTACCCCAACTGTTGCAAAATCTCCTTCCTAGCGCTGCCCCCAGAGGGGTGCCTCAGGCCGGTTCTGGGTTGCATCACGCCCTTGTGCAAGGGGCGGTTAGGGGCGGATGGTGGCTGCTGGCCAAGAGGCAATGAGGGAAGGCAGACCTAATGTCACTTCTTTTTGTGTGTGCCAGTACTGGGGCTTGAACTTAGGTCCTGGGTGCAAGGCTAGCACTCTACCACTGCAGCCATAGCTACACTTCCTAGGTTTTTGCTAGTTTGTTGGAGATAAGCATCTCACTGACTTCAAGCTACTGTGATTCTCAGATCACAGCATCCTAAGTAGCTAGGATTATATGCTTGAGTCACCTGTGTCCAACTAGTGTCACCTTTTTCTTCCATTCCTGGGGCTTGAACTCAGAGCCTGTATGCTGTCCCTGAGCTTCTTTTGCTCAAGGCTAGCACTCTACCACTTGAGCCACAGAGCCACTTGTGGCTTTTTCTGTATATGTGGTAATGAGGAATGAAACCCAGAGCTTCACGCATGCTAGGCAAACACTCTCCCACTAAGCCACATTCCCAGCCCTAGTGTCACTTCTGATTGGGCCCTTGTTTCACCTCCCCAAATCCCAGCATTCCCAGCTTTAGAATGAGTGTCTTGTCCACTGTTCTGAACTTCCAGTGATGTTTCCCCAGACCCATGCGCTTTGAGCCCCTGGAGGACTGTATCAGCGCTGTCCAGCTCATCCAAGGCCTAGTTAGAAAACTAGTACAATGTGCTCTGCAGGAATTAGATAAAAACTCTTGAACTTGTGTAACTCACATTCACAGTAGAACACCAACAGCCAATAACTATGCATATACATGTTATCAGAATATTTAATCTTGAAATTACCTCCCTACCTGGCAAGCTTTATGGCTATAGGTTTCTTTACCTGTTTTGTAAAAATGGCAAAACGATGTGTTCTTGATCAGGGCTCCACAAATGTAGATGCTTTCCTGTACAGACAATCGGAAGCAGCAGGATTCAAACTCAAAGGCAAGGTTGTTGGAGACCGAGGGAATCATTTGTCTACAGATGCTATTGTTTCTTGGGTTTGAGACCTTAGGGATCTCTGAGCAACAAGGAATTGCAGCTGTAGGTGCATATCGGCATGGAGGCACTGTGCGTGCTCTGGCCTTCCTCTGGCCACTTGCTCCCCCTCCTGGACAAATCTGGAGCTGCATCCATGCCAAGAGAACCAGGGTTTGGGCACTGCAGGAGATACAGGCTCCTATAGACCCTAGCAGCCCCTAGTGGACAGCCTGAGACCTGCAACCAGAGCTGTGATGGTAGGAAGTGTGTGTGTTTACCTGTAGGTCATCATGGGCTGTATCCAAAAACCTTAGCATCTGCTTTGACTGCCCCTACCTTTAGCTACCTTTCCTCCAGTCTATCCAGTTCCTTTTCCAGGCTGTGTGATCTCAGCTGGTTTAAAGATGATACAAGGCATACTTAACTATCAATCACTCAGCTTGTCGAATAGAGTATTAGTTCTTTTGATGTATGTGTCCATGAGGGTAAAATGTCCACCTTCCTTTGCAAAACCTAACCTGTATTCAGAACTTTGTGTTCATAATTTCTTGTTCTTTTTCCATACATGTAGCAGTGTGCATGTTTGAACATGCTAATGCTAAGTTTTACTCAATTTTTGCTTTTATATACATAGAATCATAGTCTGTGCAATTTTCTACAAACTTGCTTGTGTGTGTGTGTGTAGCTGTGTCACTAGCCACTATGTAGTCTAGGCTGGCCTGAAGCTCCCAATTCTCCAGCCTCAGCCTCTCCAAGGATCAGAGAAAGCCCAGGATCACATTTTATGAATGAGGAAGCTGAGGATCTGAGAGGAATAACTAGCTCTAAGTACATGGCTGACAAGTGCTTGCCCAGGTCCAGTTTGCTATCATCAGGAGCAGCATGGCTGTATTAAGTGCTTTGTGAAAGGACAACAGTCTACTAATGGGAAATAAACACAATGGATTAATCCTTAAGCAGACACAAGGGCTGAAACATAATGCATTAATCCTTAAACAGACTCAGGGGCTGGCACAGACAAAACAGAGGATTTCTGGATCACCTTTTCCCTGCCATTTGAGGTAAAAAATCCGGCCACTGCTCTGACCCAGCCTGTGTCTCTGGTTTTATTTTATTTATTTAAGAGGTGGGGCTCGCTGCGTTGCCAAGGCTGGTCTTCAATTCCTGGGCTCAACCCATCTTCCCACCTCAGTTTCCACAGTAGCTGGGACTAGAGGCACAGTCATCATGCCTGGCTTCGTTTTGCAGTTTTAGAAGCGTTTTCTGGACTGGCCCCAGGAGCTGAGTCTGGTAGGGAGGTCAGCCTGGACCTGGAAGGCCGGTATCTGGGAGTCTGCATCTCAACTGGCCTTCTTGAGGGAGCCTGGGCTAGGCCTGGCTACAACCATTGTGCAACGGCCCCGCCCCTTACCAGATGAT